>NW_025765516.1:0-152021 GCF_003918875.1 Haliotis rubra | reverse complement strand
TACTACTACCTGTACCACTACCTGTACACCACTACCACTACTACCACTACCTGTACCCACTACCCTGTACCACTACTACCTGTACCACTACCTGTACCACTACCTGTACCACTACTACTACCTGTACCACTACCTGTACCACTACCACTACCTGTACCCACTACCACCTGTACCACTACTACCACCTACCACTACCTGTACCACCTGTACCACTACCACTACTACCACCTGTACCCACTACCACTAGTCCCACTACTGGTACCACTACCACCACTTCACTACCTTGTACCACTACCACCACACTACCTGTACCACTACTACTCACTAACTGTACCACCTGTACCACTACCTGTACCACTACCACTAGTACCACCACTACCTTTACCACTACTACCTGTACCCACTACCTGTACCACTACTACTGTACCACTACCACCACTACCACTACCACTACCTGTACCACTACCACTACTGTACTACCCGTACTACCTACTACCACTACCTGTACCCACTACCTGTACCCACTACCCGTACCACACTACCACCACTACTACCACTACCACTACCTGTACCCACCACCACTACCACCCAGTACCACTACCTGTACCACTACCACTACCACTACCTGTACTACCTGTACCACTTGTACCACTACCACTACCACTACTCACCACCCTGTACCACTACCTTCCTGTACCCACTCACTACCTACCTACCACCACTACCCTGTACCACTACCACTACTACTACCTGTACCACTACCTGTACCACTACCACTACCACTACAACTACTACTACCACCACTACCTGTACCACTACCACTACTACTACCTGTACACCACTACCTGTACCACTACCACTACCTACATGTACTACCTGTACCACTACCTGTACCACTACCTGTACCACTACCACTACTTACCCGTACTACCACTACCACTACCATCACTACCACTACCACTACCCACTACCTGTACCACACTTACCTGTACCACTACCACTACCACTACCACTACCTGTACCACTACCTGTACCACTACCACTACCACTACCTGTACCACTACCTACCCGTACCACTACCACTACCACTACTACCACTACCTGTACCACTACTACCACTACCTGTACCACTACCTGTACCACTACTACTACCCACTACCTGTACCACTCTCACCTGTACCACTACCACTACTACACCTGTACCACTACCACTACCACTACCACTACTACCTACCTGTACCACTACCTGTACCACTACTACTACCTGTACCACTACCACTACTACCTGTACCACTACCCACCCCTGCCCACTACCACCCACTACCACTACCTGTACCACTACCACTGTGTACCACTACCCCTGTACCACTACCTGTACCACTACTAGTCACTACCACCACTACCTGTACCACTACCACTACCACCTGTACCACCTGTACCACTACCACTACCTACTACCTGTACCACTACCTGTACCACTACCACCACCACCTGTACCCACTACCTGTACCACTACTACACTACCACTACCACTACCTGTGTACCCACTACCTGTACCCACTACTACTACCTGTACCACTACCCAGTACCACTACCACTACTACTACCACTACCACCTGTACCACCTGTACCACTACCACTACTACCACTACCTGTTGTACCACTACCACTACCACCTACTACTACCTGTACCACTACCTGTACCACTCACCACCTCACCACTACCTTGTACCCTGTACCACTACCACTACTACCTGTACCACTACCTGTACCACCAGTCCCACTACACTCACCACCTGTACCACTACCACTACTACCACTACCACTACCTGTACCACTACCCTGTACCAATACCTGTACCACTACCTGTACCACTACCACCACCACTACCTGTACCACTACCACCACCACTACCTGTACCCTACTGTATACCACACCCACCACTACCACTACCTGTACCACCTCCACTACCGCATGTACCACTACCACACCTGTACCACTGTGTACCTCACCCTGTACCCACTACCCTGTACCACTACACACTACCCTGTACCACTACACCACTACTCTCACTCACCTGTACAATTCCTGTACCACTACCTACCACCCACCACCTCACTCACCTTGTACCACTACCACTCACTACACCCACTACCTGCATACCACTACCTGTACCCCACTACTCACCACCTTCATACCACTACCTCACTACCACCTGTACCACTCACCTGTACCACTACCACCACCCACCTGTACCACTACCACCACTACCACCCTGTACCACCACCTGTACCACTACTCACCTGTACCACCACCTCACCACCACCTGTACCACTACTCACGTACCACCACCTGTACCACTCACTGCACCACCACCTGTACCCACTACTTGTACCACTACCACCACTACCTGTACCACTACCCCTGTACCACTACTCCACCACCACTACCACCACCTACCTGTACCCACTACCACCACTACCACTCACCCTGCACCACTACCACTACCACTACCCCTACCACCTGCCACCACCACCACTACTCACCTGTACCCACTACCACTACCACCACCCACTACCACTACACCACTACCACCACTGCTGTACCACACTACCACCCGTACCACCACCACCACCACCCACCACTACCCGTATCACCACTCACCACCACTGTACCACCTCCGTACCACCCACTACCTGTACCACCACTACTACACACTGTACTACTACCTGTACCACTACCACTGTACCACCTCACCACTACCACCACCACCACCTGTACCACTACACCTGTACCACTACCACCTCCACCCGTACCACTATACCACTACCACCACCCCACTACCACTTACTGCAGGCCCACTCACCTGTACCACTACTCTGTACCCACTACCTGTACCACTACCCTGTACCACTACCTGTACCACCACTGTACCACTACCACTACTACACTACCTTCCAACCACCTGTACCACTACCCACCACCTTCACCACTACCACTACTACTACCTTACCGCTACTACTACCTGTACCACTTCCTGTACCACTACCACCAGTACCTACCAGTACCACCTGCCTGCCACCCGCACCACCACCACTACTACCACCTTTGTACTCACTACCTGTACCACTACCACCACTACTACCTGTACCACTCACCCGTACTCACTCCCACCTGTACCACTACCTGTACCACTACCACTACTACCATTTGTACCACACCCTGTACCACCACTGCCACCCACTACCTGTACCACTACCCGTACCAATACCACTCTGTACTACTACTACCATCACCACCACTACCACCAACCAACTACCTGTACCTCACTACCCAGGCCCCACCACCTCCACCCACCACTACCACTGCCTGTACCACTACACCACCTGTACCACCACCTGTACCACACTACCCCACCACCTGTACCACTACTACTACCACTACCTGTACCACTCACCTGTACCACTACCACTACCACTACCCACTCACCACCCGTACTACACTACTACTACCTTCGTACCACTACCTGTACTACCACTACCTGTACACCACTGTACCACTACCCGTACCACGCCTCTACCACTACCTGTACCACTACTCACCTTTGTACCACTCGTACCACACCACCTCGTACCACTACCACCACTACTACCTACCACTACCACCACTCACCCGTACCCACTACCACTCTGTACCACCCGCAGTACCAATACCACTCCTGTACCCACTACCACCATCACTACTCACCACTACTACTACACCTGTACTACACTACCTACTACCTGTACCCACTACCACCACCCGTAACACTACCACCTACCACCACTACCACCACCACCACCACACTACCACTGCACCACCACCACTACCTGTACCCCACTACCACTACCACTAACCTACCACCACTCACCACCACTACCACCACCTGTACCACACTACTACTCACTACCACCTACCACTACTACTACCACCTACCACTCCGTACACCACTCACTACTACCACCTGTACCCACCACCTGTACCACTACCACCACTACCACTACCTGTACCACTACCTGTACCACTACCACTACCACTCACCACTACCTGCACTCACTCCACACCTTGCACCACCAACACCACCACCACCACACCCGTACCCGTACCACCACCACCACCACCTGCCACCACCTACCACTACCACTACCACCACCACTACCACTTCACCTGTACCCACCACCACCACTACCACTACCACTACTACTACCCGTGCACCACTACCACCCTGTACCTCTACCACTACTCCTACCACCACTGTACCACTACCTGTACCACCACCACTACATGTACCACTACCACTGTACCACCTCTACCACCACCTGTACCCACCACCCACTGTACCTCACCACCACACCACCACCACTACTCACTACCTGTACCACCTCACCCGTACTACTACCACTACCCACTACCCACTACCACCACCACCACCTGTACCACTAACCACCTAACCACCTGTACCACCACCCTACCACCACCTGTACCACCACTACCTCTTTACCACCACCACCACTACTACCACCTGTACCACTACCACTACCACTACTAACCTGTGTACCACTACCACTACACCACCTCACCCGTACCACCACCACCACCACCACCTTGCACCACCACCACCACACCACCACCCGTACCCACTACCCGTACCACCACCACACCACCACCACCACCACCACACCTGTACCACTACCACTACTCACCACCACTACCCGTACCACTACCATGTACCACTCACCTGTACCACCACCTGTACCACTACCACCACCCACCACCACCCACCACCACCTACCACTACTACTACCTGTACCACCACCACCACTACCCACTACCTGTACCACTACCACCACTACCACCTGTACCACTACCACTACACCACCACTCACCACCACCACTACCTGTACCACTCACCACCCACCCACTACCACCACCTGTAAACCAATTACCCGTACCACCACTACCTGTACCACCACCCACCACTACCACTACCTGTACCACTACCACTACCTGTACCACTACCCGTACCAATACCACTACCACTACTACTACTACTACTAGTACTGCCACCACCACTGCTACAACTACTACCACCACCACCACTGATAGTTCTCCTACCTAGAGAGTGTACACTTACATTACCTCCTCAATGAGAGAATCTTTAGTTGCGAAATAATTTTACAACTGTAATAAAGATTTAGTATCTTACCTGATGAAAATGCGTGCAGGACTTAACAAATATGCTCTTTGCAAGTGCAACTCACCGTCTCTTTGTCCGCTTTGACGCCCGTAGCCTACTGAACCAAACTGTGGTCCTTGGCTCCATCCCTGTTGACCTTGAAACTGGAACGGGCACCTGCAAGATGGTTGTCCACTGTTATCGTACTCGTCTGACTCCGAGGAGTGGCCACCTCTGCTTCTCCCTCCACTACGACCTCGACTATGTCGACCCCTGCTGCGTCTTCCTCCACGACTCCGCCCTCCACTACTATGTCCATGACTATGACCTCCATGACTGTAACCTCCGTGACTGTGGCCTCCGTACCGACGACCTCCTCGACTGCCTCGGCCAAAGCAGTTCGTGCACCTGTAACCCATCTCGTTCGCGTGATCGACTACATGCTTTGTCAGATGATGACTTTGACCATCCTCCTTTAACAAACACTACCGCCACTGAAACAACAGAAAAATATTACGCATTATATTTTATTTTCTCGTGAGATCAGGAAACGTTTTCCCTCGTGAACACAGATTCAATGAAAATGGTCATCATATAAAGTTCCGAGGGCTAAAATGCCAGATTCGACCGAAATATGTTGTTGACACCAGACCCATGTCCAAGGGTTTCATAAAAGAGATAAAGTTCTATATCTGAGTCATTGGGCCTTCCTTCCCTAAATACTGTTCGAAACCGGCAGTAGACCGAACCGTGAAAAGCCGAATCGTATTTCAGGTAGGGGTTGTGGCGAGTATCTCTACTCCGCAGATTGCTATCTTAAAGATAGTAAAGATGTAGATGCAGATAAAGGTGGCACAACGTCTGAAAATAGACTCGATGTGGTCATCATGCCACGGGACTCTGTTCCTGGACAGTGACAATGGGGCGCCAGTCATTTGATCCATAGCATATTTGAGATATTGGAACGTGGTTTGGGTAACAAAACATTTCTTAAATTAAGTAATGACTCTTAAGTGTCAATCCTTAACATATCGCATGTAATATAATATTTGTAAAACTTTGTCCTCTTCCCCATGTTAATAGATGAATTCAAGATGAGTTCATGTGATATTAACATTGAGACACGCAACCTTTGCTCGTCCTGGGTTCGATTCCCCCAACCTATGCCTCGTCACGCCGGAAATCCGGGTTCACTCTAAATGGGTACAATGTGAAGCCTATATCTGGCGTCCCCGCCGTTATATTGCAGGTAATATTGCGGCGTAAAACCATACTCAATCACTCACGCAACCTTTCATAAACTCACCAACAAATCTGCAAACTCACTCACTCACCCGACCGTCCAACCACACATCCACTCCCTGGGATATTCACACTCACTCACCCAATACCAAACCTGCTCACACCTCAACACATTTATCCACTCCCTGGTCCACCCATCCACCTACTCATTCATTCATCCACTCACCCTTACTTTCGTTTCGTGATAACACGACAATTAGTTGTCACATTGTCGCGTTTTTATATTTTATTCTGCATTTTCTAAATTCAGTTGTTGATGAATGTGCCCAGCATTTGTGCCTAACTCCCTTATTACTTCGGTGAGCACTAACATGATGCTGATAAACATATAAACATATTCAGGATCGGCAAGTGTTCGAACCAACGATCACGGGTCCTGACACAACAAAGGGACATTACTCTGGAACGTGAATTTCAGCACTTAAGGGCCACCTAGGACTCCAATGTCTTGATGGCAAGAAATGACGTGTTGTGGAACATATAAACATACTCGGGATCGACAAGGGTTCGAACCAACGATGGAGGGTTCCTGACACCCTTGATGGACGTTTTTGTAGCAGCTCCTGAGGGCCACCTGCGGCCCTGATGTCACATTGATCGCTAGTACAGATATGTAACACATGTTATATTTGGTATACACTTTCTCCGTGAAATATAGATTCTCGTACTTTAGTTAGGTTGAGCACCTATTCGCCAGCACACAAAGTCAACATCTAACCCACTCAGCCACCACGGCTGTGTTACCTGTGTCTGTGTCTAAATGGCATTGTGTATCAAAGAAATTACATATTGTGGATTGAGTCAAAAGCTTATTTTGAAAAGCACCCAGGTGTTCATATAGTTATAGATGTGTGTATAAACCTCTGAAGACATGTGGCATTGACCTTTATCGAGTTGTAAGTTCAACAATAACCATGCACATAGATATCTACAGTCCTTGCCGAGATCAGTGTGTAAATAAGTTTGGTTATGCTCACGAACGGCAGCCGTGACGACAAGCAACAACGGCCAAGTCCTCATTCTCAGAATATGACGTATACAACTCTCCCCGTCAACGATGTTGCTGTGATCGTCCAACAAGTTCTGACCCCTCGATCGGCGTCTGTAAACCAACACTGGCGGGTAAAGGGGCACTAGGAGGAATGGAAATGGATATGGCCCTAGGTTATCAATCCGTATCCAATATCACCTGGGTCCGGTTTCTCAGATACTCAATACTGCCTGTATGTTTACAAGATGATTAAACTGGTTCAAGGGTCATGGAGACCAATAGCATTGTCTGTATATAGAAAATGTTCATCTGAGGTTCCGAGATGCTGTTCCGAGTGAGTGAGAGGTCGTATGTATGTATGTATGTATGTATGTGTTTATGTGTGTATGTATGTGTGCGTGCGTATGCGTGCGTGCGTGCGTGCGTGTGTTTGTATGTATGTGTGTATGTATGTGCATGCGTGTATGTATGTATGCATGCATACATGTATGCTACTATGTATGTGTATCAATGCATGCGTATGTGTGTGTGCGTGTGCGTATGCGTGTGCGTGTTGAAAGAAGCCAAGTGCGGATGAAGTATACTCTCCCAAAAAAGGAAGCACATGGGTGACATTGATATGAGACATTTCAAATATTTTTCAAAATTAAACTAGTGCTCAAAAGAAAACTATACACCGCACAATATTACATAAACTTCACAAAAATATCAAATGAAGTGATAAAATCATACTGTGCCATGTCACACGTACAGACCTATCCTTTTATGGAACAAACGGCTAAACAAGTTAGCGAATCGCCGGAACGTCGAAAAAACTCCAAAACGACTTTTTCTGATGTAACACGAATGCACGTGCATACTGACGGTATAAAACGGCCTGCGCGACACGTGAGCAACACAGTAATATAAAGAACGCAAAATCTATACCACGTTTGAGGCAAATCGAAGGAGAGAGTGAGATGTCGGAATGACCCTACAAGGAGCTAAGCACACCATCATTGTCTGAATCTTCGGCTGCACCCGAGCAACTGTCATCAGACAAAAACATGTCAGACAGGCCTAAGAGAGGTCGAACATGTGTGACAACGCCCGATGATGATAGCTACATCCGGACAATTCATCTCAGAAATCGTTTTGTAACATCGACGTCAACGACAGCGACGGCACTAGGACCACTGGCCCTCGTGTCTTTAATCATTTTCTTAAATATTGTAACTGTCTGCAAATTAAAGTTATTTTGCATACGTCGTTTTGCAGGAAGACGAATGTACGGCCTACGTATCGCGTAAACATTGTACATGTACTTTGTAAATAAACCTGCTCATCTGCTCGTCGAGCTGCCGAATGTTTATTACATTTTAGTAGACATAACCCATAATGTGTGTTTTGTTATATAAAATAAATTAGAGAAGAAGAAGAAGAAGAGAATTAGAACATAAAGGCTAAGGTCATTAGACCCGATGTGTGTCCAATACAAATGATTGGAGAGTCACTGACATTTTAATAAACTGACAAAACATACAATTATATACAAAAAGCTTCGTAAACATTTCTATATTTATAAACCATTCTATTGAAAGTGGCGCCCATCGAACGATTAAATTGTGTCAATGGCAGGTGCTTCTAGTAGGGAAGGACATAAATCTACCGAGAGGAGTTAGTGGACTTGACTTGTTCCTGAAGTACGGCGAAGAGGGTAATCACTCTTGGAGTCCTCAGTGACGTACAATGATACATTTATGTCATTTTAAAATCTGTTTTACCTTTCACGTTCAGGTGGAATATGTTTGATGATAGCAGTGTGGTGTAACGAGTGTATCCATACTGCTATCGGTAAACAGAACGATCATTTTGAAGGTGGCTCACTGAGGGTGTGGGATGGGATCACAGTGATTGGCGGAGAGCCTTTACATGGAATTCACGGTCGTGTCTCTAGGCAGTACTATCGTGACAGCATCCTGGAGGCACTAGTGCTGCTATGTAGCGTCGACATGGACGTCGTTTGGTGTTTTCATAACCACCTTGTCATGGAAACACAGACCTGTCACCAGTCGAACATCCCTGGGATATCGAAACTAGGGTCCATGTAGGTAGCAAAGATACTGTAATTCCCCATGGCCCTTAGTATGGTGATCAACCTTCAGTTGCTGATGATCTATAGCCCGTTCTTATATTGTACTGATGTTTCTAGTGATATATTTTTATGATAGCGTACTAGTTTTAAATTAATAGCTGTGATATTCTAGTAGCTTTTACTGTCCTTCGATGACAGGTTTTACGTTATACATTTATTGATTTGAATATTGATATACACTGTTCTCGTCACGATATGGCTGCAATATTGCCGATGTGACGTTAAGTTTAACTCACTCACTCACTGGGATATCGATGGACCGCGCGTACGTCACGGCCAAACACCACAGACCACACTCAACGAACTTGGTGATGTCCTGCAGGAAGAGTGACATGGAATTAACCAGGTTGACATTGGACGTTTGATGAGTGGTATCCCTAGTCGAATCCGGGATTTTCTCAAAAAGAGGCGGGTTGACGCGATATCAAATGAGCTTGACGTTTTATCGTAAATGCCTGATTGACAGCTGGCACTACAAAAATTGAATGGTTTCTGGAACACCGAAACTGAGAAGAAACGTCATGGAAACCAACATTTCCAGTTGGTATCCAGGTAGTTTCGTATAGTTTCATTGTGGTTTCCATGAAAACCGAAACTGAATTTGGCACCGTTTCCGGAAGATTTCTAATGCGATTCATTACCCACTCCTCCAAGCAGGGTCCAGCTGGTTTCCATGTTTTAGTTTGTTGTAGGTTTAAACCTAGTTTCCAAGTTATAGCCTAGTTTCCATTCAAACTGAAACTACATTTTGCACCAGTATCCGAATGGTATCCATTTACCCACTCGTCCATGGAGGCTCCAGCTGGTTTCCATATGCTTAGTTTATTGTTGTTTCCAACCTAGTTTCCAACTGATAACTTCCATGAAACTAATCGAAACTGAATTGTGCCGATCCTTTGCCTGCTCCTCCAGAAAGGAGGTTGTTTCATGCATCACACATACCAGATCAGGTATGTTATACAATTGCATAATGGTAAAATTAACTTTAGGATGACAATAACAGAATATAACACAAATTCATTAAACGTTTATTTACATTCAACAAAAATTTGCTGATAAACTATACACTCAAGCACTAACAACTTAGTAATTATTTCCACAAAATACCCCCAAAAAAACAGTTATGATTTGATTATGCAAATTCCCATTTTAGAAATGAAAACATTTAGAAAAATATACATTCCATGCTCACTGCTATTTATTCCCTTAATGGTTGTGATTATGTATTTATAAACTTTGGAAGATTTTTGAAAGTTCCATTTATATAAATTTGACCATTTCAAATATTATTTACTGCTTTTTCACATATCTTATGAGTCATACTATACTCCACTATGGTCTAGAAGCCAGAATGGCGAAAATGTGGTGCAGTTCTGGTGACCAAACAGGATGTGATTTTTCACAATCAAGAATGTTTTAACTTCGATTTAAAGCCGGTTGTCATCAGCTATCGTGCAGGGGCCCATTTAAGGTGCAACACGTCATCTCAGTTATGGCATTATTTTAACCGATACCTGGATGGTTTAATTTAATAACTCTGGTTTGGGATTGACCGATTTTCCCCACAAAAGTAGTTTTGGAATGCTCAGATCATGATTTAAAAATGTGGACAATACTATTACATATATGCTCATCGCAAAACTATTTTGGTCAATAGTAAATTTTAATAGAGAGGGCATTTGATGAGAAAATATGAGTTGAACATTACAAATTAAAGGTATTTATTCCAAAATTATATTTTTCTAATTCAGCTATATCACTTGAAGATCATATATACCTCTGGTTGGCACTGTATGCATGAAAAAACATTACAAGGAAACAAAACAGCTCCATGCTTTACATAGTATTAACGATACCAAATATGTCGAACATACTGTTGGACTATCATTAAACTCATACAACATAACAGTATGCTCTTAAATGTATAATTATTCCAGATATCTTTGCTCATCAAAGAATGACGAGTCAGTCATGTCATCATAACGCAAGCAACATTTCCTTCATCTCAATTCGTGTCTATTGTTACTAATAGTCATAGTTTATTCCCAGTTGACATGTTAGTCAACGGCAACAATGTCAAGATCACGAGAACACATCCACGTCCACATGCAAGTACACAACAGGTTCAACTCTCTTGTAGCTACACCTTCTGTACATTGCTTTTTACATGTACAGATATGAAGTTGAAGAAGGTCCACGGAAGCGATATAATCTTAACTTATTTGCAATTTTATCAAGTTTACAAAATTCAGGTAATTTTACCAAATTTATGTTTTTATAATTCAGCTATATCATTTGAAGATCCTACATACCTTTGGTTGGCACTGCATGCATGAAAAACAACAATTCAGCTGATGTCAGAAGATGTGTTTTGATAAATGTCAGTATTGTATATATTTGTGTCACTTCACACTTTTACATTATTTCAAATTGTGTAATAATATTACATATATGCTCATCGCAAAAATAGTTTGGTAAGGTCAAAGGTCAATTTTAATACAGAGGGCATTTGATGAGAAAATATGAGTTGAACTTTACAAATTATAAATATTTTTTTAAAATTATGTTTTTCTGATTCAGCTATATCATTTGAAGATCATATATACTTTTGGTTGGCATTGTATTCATAAAAAAAAACATTACAAGGAAACAAAGGTTGGTACTTTGTATTTAGATCAGCAAAATATAAGATAATTTCAACTCCATGCTTTACAAAGTATCAACAATACTAAATATGTCGAAGATACTGTTGAACTATCATGCAAATTTCCGTTTATTGACATTCTGGCAGAAACAACAATTCAGCTGATGTTAGAAGGATATAGATGTTTTGATAAGTGTCAGTATTGCACTGACATGCCGTGAAACCCTTAAAGCTGATGGTTAACAATATGACATCCTAATGGAGGGTTTATAGATGACATTATGGTGTGCCATGCTTTCTGTTTACAATGTGAAAGATTACGACTTTGGTTTTCTTGATATATTTTACAATGGCAATCATTAATACATAATAAAAGATATGGCACACTGATCAGAAAGGCGTTATGGTATCTTACCACCAAATATACACACCCCTCATACACCTCTGAAATACACAGTATTCCCAATACATTCCTTTCGATTGTAATAAGTGATGTAATTTCCGATAGGTGATGTAATTTACGAATTTTGTAAATTTTCAAATGTTTTCATGGCTTAAAACCTTGTGCATCATTCCGGATATCAAGGGTATGTATTTGGACACTTTTATATGCTCATGTTACCAGTTTAAAAAAATGGGTTCACAGTGTGTTATTCACATATGCTGAAGCCTTTGAAATCAAGGCTCATACCGACCTGTCAACGCATTAACGCCTTGAACAGACACCTCCCATCTTTCCTTTATTTCCACTTCCCCATGGGTAATTGGAGAAAATAATCATGCTAACTAAAAAAATCGCAAAAGCAATCGCACATACAATACAAATGTACTTGGATTAACCTTTCCATATTCCATAAAATCAAGCAGATATTCAATATCATAAATACACGACGTTTCTGGGCTACTAAGATGCAGCCCAGAAACGTCGTGTTGTCAGTGATAAAGAAGTTGTAAATCCATACCATACGTTGTTATGTTACCTTCCAACTTCTACATGCCCATCAAGCATCTACATGTTGATCAGTTTACAGTGCAAACATTATGAAAATTTTCCCATGACTAAATATAGTTATATGGATGTAGTTGTGTGGCATTTCACCAATAAGAGAGGGAGAGAGAGGGAGGGAGGGAGAGAGACACAGAGAGAGAGAGGGAGAGAGAGAGAGACAGACAGACAATAAAGTCACCCGGAAAAACCGGGAGGATATGGTACAAACAAAACGTAGGTCAATAAGCGTAAGCCTCTGAAAACATGAAATTTCTACTACTACTGATTTGGCCCCAGTGAGCTCGGAGATTCAGAACCAGTGGGGGTCTAGACTGGCTTCATTTTGGACTATTGCATTACAGAAAGGGTTGGGCCGAGGTTTGGAGTATGGAAAAGACTACTGGCATGTGTAAGGTAGCAGCGTTATAGAGCGAATGTGCATCTTAAAATGAGGGAAACGCATCTAAAAAACCTAATATCCTAGTAATATTAGCATTCGTATTTCGAAAATAAATATATAGATCTGGGTAAGCAAAAGATGTCCTTCATTTGAAACACACTCTGCTGATCACACCTCGTGGCTTCATAATATCTGTTGGAACAATGCAGCTGACTAGAGCCGACTTGGTAGTGTTCATCAAGGTGAGGTTTGTCAATATTTTAGAGCTGGCGTTGTTCTGTCGACGTTCATCAGCTGATGGAGATAGTGATTCACGTGAATTCCATGATGCGATAACTATTGTCCGTTCATTTACTCCCTGCTTGAAGGACAACGTAGTCATGCGACATACTGAAATCGGAAAAGGAACGACAGTTGGTCTTTTAGTATCCATCTAGACAAGGTCACTCACTACTGACAGACAGATTTTAAACACTTTAAACACTGTTTCAAACATTTTTGGGGAATACACATTTCGGAAATGTTGCTATTGCTTTAACGGTATGTCTATTTTGTGAATTAAACAAATTTACCATTTGGGATTTACAGACATATTGCCATCGACAAATCTTAAATACTTTATTCTCAAATCATTAAATTCTGGACATTGTAGTAAAATATGAAATTCATCCTGGACTTGTCCGCTGTTACAATGGTTACATAAAGTGTGCTGTCCTTCAGCATCCTTATTTCGTCTGGTTGCATTCACATTCAAATTATGTAGAGAAATTCGGAATTTACACAATACCTTCAGTAACGCCTTATCATGAAACAGGTATGTAATATACGTTTCAGTGTAAAATCCTACACAACACAACTACATCCTAATGACAAGACTATAATTACTGAAAAATGTGAAGCTTTTGCCAATTTTGGACATAAATATCCACTAATCTTTGCTTGAACACATACAAGAACAATTTTTCATCTCCAACATTTTGGTATAACCATACGTGTGAATACCCACAGGCAAACAGTAAGAGAAGGATATCTGAAACCCAGTTCCTTTTACCTCTGTTATCCAGTTCTTTCAACATGTTATAACATTGATGTGGATATCTGTTTAACACCCATTCTAACCAATTTAATCCAATATTTAACAGCTCTGTGTCTACTTAAAACAAACATGTTGGTACGACCAATTTCGCCTAATATTGCCTTATTCGATGTGAATTTCCCAACACACAGGAAACGTTTGAAATAGGATGTTTGCACGTTTTCAATACAGTCATGATATTTAAGGCCCCATATTATCGATGCATACAACAAAATAGGTGCAACTTTACCATCGAAGATGCTGTCAAAAAAGAAAAGAACTTGTTATGAAACAGTCTGTATACAGGGAAAACAGCTTTAGAAGCCTGCAATGCAAGAGTACGACACGCTGTTGACCAAATCAGCCTGGATGAGAACACGATGCCTAAATATTTATAATACAATACAATTTTAAAAATTTACAGTACCAAATGTCAATTGTTCATTTTTGGCAACTCTTCTGAATACGACTATATTTATCTTATCCAAATTTAATTGAAGTCCCCATTTTAAACAAAATGAATGCAGGACATTAAATTGCCTTTGCAATTTTCAAGATTATAGGAGAATAGAACATCATCGGCAAACAGAAGCAGCATAATATCAATTATATCCTTAGATACAAATATACCCTAAGGACATTTTTCATACAATTCATGTACTAATTCATTTATATAGAAAATGAAAAGAATGGGGCTGAGGATACAACCTTGACGAACATAGGTAGAAAATGACTGTGTTTGGCAAGTTCCAATCTTGACAGAAGCTTTAACAGATGTACACATATTTTCCAAAATCCGGAACGTTTTACCATGGCAACCTTCACTTACTTAAGTACAATAACTTTTGCCTGTCCACATAATCAATTGCTTTCTTGAAAGCTACAAAAGCACAGTAAAAACGACCTTTCGGTTTAGACAAATATTTGGTACATAAAGCCTGCAAAATTAAAATATTATCAACTGTAGAATAATTCAGTCGGAATCCAACTTGTGCTTCTGATAGTAAATTATTTATATCTATCCATATCCTTAAACGCCGTTCTAGAATCGATGTAAAAAGTTTCCCAATACTGTCCAGTAGTGAAATGCCTCTGTAATTTGATGGGTTGCTTCTTGATCCAGTCTTATATAAGGGAAGAATAATAGCCTGATTCCATGCTTCAGGGAATACACCACTATCAAATATTTTATTAAAAAGTAGGGTTAAATATGGAATAAAGGTTTCTGATGAAATCTTGTATAATTCTGCAGGTATGCCGTCTTCTCCAGGGGACTTTCCTTTCTTAAGATTTTTCATTTCTTCCTCAGTGATATTTTTACTGAGCAGATCATTCGTCCAGGGAGCAGAGGTACAAGTGTCACAAGAATGGCTTTGTATAAACTGTCTATCTGTATGATAAAATTCTGTTTCTTCTCGTTCCAACGCAGGATTTAGCAGTTCTTTAAAATAAGAAAACCATTCACCAGGTGTGATATCATTTTGATTGCTCCTGGGGTTCAATGCTTGTTTAACAGTACTCCAAAAAGATTTACAGTCACCATATTTAGCCGCTAGGTTTATCTTGTCACTTAGGCACAAATTAAATGCAGTTCTCTTCTGGTCACAACACTTCTTGGATTTGATTTGGCAGATATATACTGTTGAAGATTAAAATCAGTCTTGTACTTTCTAAAAAGAATTAGCATTTTATATTTCTCCTTTTTTCATTCTTCTGCACTCAGAGTCAAACCATGGTGGCTGTTTCCTTTGCCGTGGCACGTTTCCTCTAGTTATATCAGTTACATTGCAATAATAGAACATAATAACATCTGATAATTTCTTGACTGCCCACTATATGGCTGAAATATTGCCGAGGTGACGTTAAATTCGAACTCACTCACTCACTCACTCACTCTTGACTGCCATATTTACGTATTCCCCCAATAAGGTTATAAATTTAACATTTTCTGCACTGTTACACTTTTCAACGACATCAGATAGTCATTTACTTCCGTTTGTGGTAAATTACATTTAGGTATTTTTGTTAAAGTGACCTCATAGTATTCTGTCGTATGAACTACAGCAACAGTTCCCGGGTTTATCGCTCACAGCTCGGCCATTTACAATATGTACATGTAAATAACGACCATAGTTATTGAGAACTGTATCAAATGGGGCGCGGGCGCAGGGCTGCGCAAAATCATCTGTCTTGTACTGAGAATCGCAGGGGAGATAATCAACAGAATCATGAATCAGAAAATCCCCACAAAGGATAAACTTGGTTTGTTCGCCATAGTCATATATGACTTGCAATAAACGACTCTCTGATGTATCAATTCCATTTTCTTCCCTATCCTTATATATTGGTGATCCTTCAGGAAATCCCAAAATAACAGGCTCTGTAAATGGGGTTTTAGTGAGCCTGAAGAACAGGCAGTTGTCCCATTGTGAATATATTCTCTCACACAATGTTGTAAACTGATGTTTTATGCATACCCACATTCCACCAGAATACCTTCCACGCAGTGATAATCGCTTAGCATCACACACATGTAAACAGGTAAATGTGTTATCCAAAACAGATTTGGAATCGGAACACATTGTTTCTAACATGCAGGAAATATCAAAGTTTTGGAGAAATGTTACAAAGTCTTGGCAAATTATTTTAGACACAAGTCCATTTACATTCCAGACACATATTGTGTTAACATCCGGTTTTGCCTTATGTTCATGTTGTTTAACATCGAGGCCATGGCCGGTGTCCTATGCCTGCTGTGTCTCTGACTGCGCGTACGAATCCACAGTGTCTTCATTAGATGAAATGAGTGAATTACTAACGTTCCCGTGCCAGTTTCTTTGTTGTCCTATATGTCTAAGTCCATCAGCGTCATCGTTCAGCACAAACACTTTGCCATCTATAACAAGTTTATCATAGCTTAGGTATGCTATCTTACCACTGTCACCGGCCTGCTTCATGAACGGAAAAAGCTTGTATCTGACTTGGCTCACTCTCTCTGTGTAATGGTCAGAGACCCTAAAATCTTTCATACCCTTAAGGATTTTACGCGCGTTTTCCATCACTGCAGCCTTGTGCTTAAAGAATGAAAATTCGATGATCAAGGGTTGACTCCCAGACTTGGAATTAAGCCTGTGTGCTCTTTCAATTGAAATATCGTCTGATGTTTCCATTTTCAGAGTTTTTATCATAAACCTTCTAACACATTGTTCGCTTTCCTCCCCACGTTTATCTGGCAGCCCATGGAATATTCAGTTGCATCTGCGGGACTGGGCTTCCATCTTATCATTTCTGACTTCTAACTCACTAACACGCTGTTTTAGTGAAAGATTTTCAGTGTGAACTGATTGTAGCCTTTCATTAAATTCACATGTGAACTGGTCAACTTTTGTATAAAGGCAGGTAATTTGGGTCTGAATACCTTTCAGTGTTATGGCGAGGTCTGCAAGTGTGACAGAAGAGTCTTTTTCAGTATCAATAGGTACAGAGTATTGCCCGGATACGTGAAGATAGCCTTGTCTGCACTCGGTCCTGTGCGGTGATCCTGTTACGAGGTCCCGGGTTGGACTCTACATCCCCAGCGATGATCAGCAAAGCAAATGTCAACACACACACAGTCTCAAGCCTACACGTATACCCCCAGGTAGCCTTATACCGGGGTACATAGTCCGTGATGTCTTGACTCGCTGACAAAAACACCCGATTCTCCGTCTCCATATTTCTACTGCCAAGCCCATTGCAATCAATCGATATCTTAATGTCTTGTACAGCAGTCAGTTAACAATAGGGGTGTTTTCGGGTTCTTTATCACACTAGATATTTACTTTTTCTCGGAGCTGTCTTCACCGTGTCAACATGCCACCATGATCACGTGACCGAACACTACTGTCAATATATGTAGACGACTCAAGGGTTTCCGCCACACGCAAAAGAAACGCAAGTCTAGTATAAAGTATATATGTACTTATTATTTAACAGTATAGAATAGAAATACCAACAGCGTCAGACATACAGAAATTTGAGCAAGAACAGTTCATTGGCAACAAAAACAGATGACGTTATTACATTTTGTGACAGCAAAAGAGTTGCGCAGATTCTAGTAAATTACCATGATGTCATTCAATACCTAGTGTGGCCACCATTAGCATTGATCACTGCAACACTTCTCCTGTACATGGAGTGGATCAGACGATTCGTAAAGGCCCTGGGGATCCTCCTGCACACATCCAGAACAGCTGTACGAAGTTCATCAGCAGTTTTAGGCACTGGTCGCACTTCATTCAGGCGCCTTTAAACCTCATCCCACAAGTGCTCGATGGGGTTCAGGTCAGGGCTGAGAGCTGGCCACGGTAGGACACGGATGTTGTTTTGTTGAAGAAAGTCCATGGTTACTCTTGCAACATGTGGACGAGGGTTATCCTGTTGGAAAAGGTCGTTGCGATGTTGGGCGAAAAATGAAACAACATGGGGTCTGATGACTTGGTCAATGTAACGCTGAGCTGTGACCCCATGTCCTCGACCTTGACCCACATTCTGGAAGTACATTGGTCTAAGTCTTGCATTAAGTCCAATTCCGGCCCAAATCATGACACTAGGTCCACCCCATCCATCCCTTTCCAAAACATTTCTGTCAGCAAAACGGTCTCCTTGACGTCGACAAACTCTGACCCTTCCTTCTGCATGGGACTCACAAAACCGACTCTCATCAGAGAATATGACACGTCTCCATTCACGTTGACGCCAATTGTGATGACCCTGTGCCCACTGAAGTCGTGCTTGTCGATGCCGTGGTTGGAGGACAGGATGACGTGCTGGTCGGCGACATCGTAGGTTGTTGAAACGCAGACGTCGGATGACAGTGTCACGGCTGATGCGTCGATTATGCGTTCCTATAGTGTCCCGAGTAGTCTGGCTTGCTGTCAGGAAAGGATCTCGCTGGTGTTGACGTGTAATATGTCGATCTTGTCGGGCGGTGGTGATCCTAGGTCGGCCGCTTCGGGGAATGTCATCTGTAGTCTGCGTTGTGTTGTATCGATGCTGGAGACGGTAGATCGTGGTTAAGTTGACATTAAAGTGACGGGCAACATCTTGAACAGACTCTCCAGCTTCCAACCGCCCCATAGCCTGGTTCCTCTCAAGTTGATTTAAATGTGGCATTGTTGAACAAAGAGTGACTGGCCAAAGATTTTGGCTCAGTTTTATACCCACTGAAGATGGTGACAACTCGTGCATGTTTGATTGCATGAGGAACGTGTGCATGATGCCAACATCGCCATTGAAGCGGTGCGTTCTGGCGATTCGTTTTCGTTCTTCTGTTCCCACACTGGCTTTGCAAAACGCAACAGAAAATGTTAACAACACTATCAACCATCATTATTTACCAACGTTGTTATAATTTTAGCGGTCTGAGTTTACTTGCATTTCTTTTGCATGTGAGCATATAATTCTAAAGCGTCTGTCAACGTATATACCAACTTCTGTGCGTGTATTGAATAGCTGATAGTAATTAAATGCTACTTGACAGTTGGCTGTCTGAGGTACGACTTATGCAGAGACCAGAAAAGATATTGGCGACATACATTCTGTTGTCAACAATAGCATTTGGAATGATCTACAATTTATATCATGAGACTTACTATGCATTTATGCATTAACCATTCTCACAGGTTCAAAAATATGTTGGGTCAAAATTGATCTTCAGCAACCCATGTTGATCAAGATCAAATATTTATTGTGCAAACGTTCCATACAGAAACAGTGACAAGATTCTATAAACTACATAAACAAAATATATAATTAGTCACATATATATGATGAGCAACAAAACATATAATAATACAAATGTGTATAATGATAATAATAATGTCCTAGGACAATCAGATCTTCTATATTTGTTTCAAGTTGTACATGTTGTAGCAAATAATTTCTATACTTTTGGATCATTATTTCTAAAAAGGAGGTTAAATTTTTCAGTGGTAGTAAGTCTAAGAAAGTTATTAATTTTAGAGGAAAGGGAGTTAAATAAGGACTTTCTTGCATCTGAATATTTAGTGCAACACATGAAATGGTGTTCTTCATCCTAAAGGACAGAGCATTTATCACACAGACGGTCCTTCAAAGGTGTAGGTGGTCTTGTTCTCCTACCCAGTTCAATTTTTAGTCTGTGATCAATCAGTCTTAGTTTTGTGAAGAGGATTCGGTGTTTTTTTATCTTGCAGTGTTGCAGGTATGGTTCAAAGTTGATTTCAGATTTAAATTTTCTATATGTTCTAAGTTTGTTCCTTGAATTTAATGTGTTTGGATTCTCTTGAACAGATGAGTGGAACATGTCTGTAAATTTCAATTGGAGGTCCTTCAATACAGAGGAGGAAGTAAGATTACTTTCCTTGATGATAAACTTATCTAAGAGGCAACTGAGTTTATAGTACCATCCAATTTTGTGTTTGGCAATCTTTATTGATTCATTAAAAGCATGTTTTAAAATGGTATTTGGAGATTGTAAAATATATATATGACTGTAGAATTGAACAATGGATTTAATTACCCTGAATAATAGGGGAAACAAACCAAACTCTGCTCTGCATGCCCAGTTATGCGTTTGCTGAGAAACTCTCAGGTGGGAAAGAATGTATATGTCTCAGCAGAACAAAGTCAATTCCCCATACTTCACTGTTATACAGAACAACAGGTTCAACCTTAAACATTTTGCAGCAGACTGTTGGATCTAAATCATCTCCAAACAAGTTAAAAGAGAGAACATAGTATGCTCTCTGACCCTTTTTTTACAAGGGATTCCACACAGTGTTTTAATTTAGAATTTTGATGAAACGTAACACATAAGTAATTGTATTTGTCTAAGACATTAATATTCTGCCCTGCCACTGACCATCTAAATATTGGATAGTGGGGTTTTGTGCCTAAAATAACTACATTAGTTTTTTCAATGTTGATAGTTAATTTATTGTCATTGCAGTAATTTGAAAGATTATTGAGAAGCTCTTGGAGTTTGGCTTGTGAATCAGACAGAAGGACCAGATCATCGGCAAACAGTAAATGGCATATATTGAGACCAGCTAGTGTTTTTTTATCTCTTTATCAAAATAGGATTCAAGATCATTGATAAATAGATTGAACAATGTTGGGGATAGTATACATCCTTGCCTTACCTTACCCCTATATTTGATTTAAATGGGCTCGACATTCCCTCGCTTGTTTTAACTTTTATAAAGGACATTTTTATTGCATGATAGTTCAACAGTATCTTCGACATATTTAGTATTGTTGATACTTTGTAAATCATGTACCAACCTTTGTTTCCTTGTAATGTTTTTTTATGAATACAATGCCAACCAAAAGTATATATGATATTCAAATGATATAGCTGAATCAGAAAAACATAATTTTGAAAAAATACTTATAATTTGTAAAGTTCAACTCATATTTTCTCATCAAATGCCCTCTGTTTTAAAATTGACCTTTGACCTTACCAAAATATTTTTGCGATGAGCATATATGTAATATTATTACACAATTTAAATAATGAGCATTTCAAAACTACTATTTTGATGAAAATCGATTAGTCCAAACCAGAATGATTAAATGAAACCATCCAGTTATTGGTTAAAACATTGTCATAACTGACATGACATGTTGCACCTTAAAAGACCCCTGCAGGGTAGTCACGCACGGTAGCTAATGGCAACCGACTTTAAATCAAAACAGAACCATTCCTGATTGTGAAAATCACATCCCATTCGGTCACCAGAACTGCACCACATTTTCACCATTTTGGGGGTCTAGCTTCTAGACCGCTAGTGTAGGTGAGGTATTCCCCGGAACTTCTCACTGCCCAACTGGGACTATCCTGCGGCTGCTAAGCTTCCTTGACTTCAGTGGGATGTCTTGCCCACTTCAAGGTTTTTTCGTCCTCTGGCAGTTGCTTTACACAATCGTTGGTAATCCAACTGTCGCTTGTAGGATGAAAGTTTCATACTCTCCCACGAGAATACGGTCGACAGTAGACTGTTGTCATCTTCCTCATCTGATACCACAGGTGATGTCAGCTCTTTCCTCAAGAGAGGAAGAACTTTCTCCTTCTTCTTCTCCGGCCAGTCAATTGTTGTTAGGGCCAGTTTCTGAAATTTAGAAACAGTAAACAGTCAGTACAAACAAGCATTCGTCAACAATATCCCTGGCTAGAGAGAAGAACACTGTCAGTACAAAACAAGCATTCGTCAACAATATCCCTCGCTAGGGAGCAGAACACTGTCAGTACAAACAAGCATTCGTCAACAATATCCCTCGCTAGGAGAAGAAAACAGTCAGTACAAACAAGCATTCGTCAACAATATCCCTCGCTAGGAGAAGAAAACTGTCAGTACAAACAAGCATTCGTCAACAATATCCCTCGCTAGGGAGAAGAACACTGTCAGTACAAACAAGCATTCGTCAACAATATCCCTCGCTAGGGAGAAGAACACTGTCAGTACAAACAAGCATTCGTCAACAATATCCCTCGCTAGGGAGAAGAAAACTGTCAGTACAAACAAGCATTCGTCAACAATATCCCTCGCTAGGGAGAAGAACACTGTCAGTACAAACAAGCATTCGTCAACAATATCCCTCGCTAGGAGAAGAAAACTGTCAGTACAAAACAAGCATTCGTCAACAATATCCCTCGCTAGGGAGCAGAACACTGTCAGTACAAACAAGCATTCGTCAACAATATCCCTCGCTAGGGAGAAGAAAACCGTCCAATATTGCTTGAGGAAAAATAAATTGAAACCACTGTCCAATAAGCAAGTAGCTCAATAAGTCCAAGCTGATCACTTGACCTGAAAAGACATTTGGACATTTCTTTCAATAAATAATAACTGTTACTTACGGAAAACTGACATTTAGGAGATAAACGTACTGTGTTGGGAAATTAGATTAATTTAGAGACTACTATTCTGCCTAACATTCATCTAATTTTCCAACACAATACGTTTCTCTTCATTCTACCATAAGCAATCTAAAATCGAACACCTTCCTTCCACGGAAGACACTGCGAAATCCGGCATGGTGCGAGAGGCGAATTGAACTCGTCTGTGAAGGGAGTGGAAGGTGCCGTTCGTATTTTTTTAAACATTGCAACATATATAATATTCTGTCCAAAGAGAACAAACTACTGTTTATTCAATGCAATAATGTAATACCTAAGAGCTTGGTTTATATAATCCCAACTCCACACGACCGAAACCAGCCTATTGTTTTGCGTGCCGTGTTGCTCTAACCCCCCTGGCTACACTATAATGGAATCGTCTGACCTACTTATTTTTCTTGGAAGTGCAGTCTGTAGTTGTTGACAGTTACGCAACAGTTTGAAATGGCGGACAGCCAGTCTTTACATTTTGAGTGACATTGGAAAATACTTGACTGACTGTCGAATCTGAGCCCTGCAGAATAGAAGAATAGATCCTTTTCTGATCGTCCTACGACCTGTAACTATTCAAAGATTTGTATGACCAGCGAGTGTAGATCATGATTTCACTTACATAGGCTGTAGGTGCCTCCACCCCGGCATGCAGCGAAAAGAGTGACAGTGCTGCTTTGTGTACATGCGACTAACTTGGGATTCCTTGGAACATTGTTTTCATCATTTGGGACTGGATTGTGGCCAAACCTTTTTCAAAGTGTCCGAACATAGATCACCAGCAGTGACAGCCTTGTGGGGAAGCTGGCAGAGAGCAGAATTCTGGTGGTTCAATTTTTGACATGTATTTTTTGAACGATGCAACGGGACATGATTGAGTGTGGGTGGTATAAATGTTGTGTTTCTCCTGACCGTTATCTTGCGAATTTCCCATTCTTATGATTCTAAACGGAAACAAATATACCATTTACCCGGTAGGTAAATGTTTAGTAAGGATATGCTGCACATTTTGTATAGATAGGGATGAAATTTACAAGGCTTTCTGATTTACATGTTAGATATTGTTTGTTTATATTTGGGGCTGTGTATTGTAATTTAGTTTGAATATTTTTATTATAGAAGGTTATATGATAGTGAGGTTCCCTAATAATTGTGGAGAAAAATCATATAATAATTCTATTTTTCGAGTTTTAATAAATGTTTTATCAGCATTTCCATCACGTCTGTTGTGTTGATATTAGCCAAGCTGGTGGCCAAGCTGATGCGGCAGTGTTGTATACGTGCGCAGTGAAGCGGTCATGAAATCAGACGAATTTTCAATCCAAAATTGATAGCGTCTAATTTTATTGATTGACCAATCAAAATCGAGCATTTCACGTAGCCATGGTAGAATGAATCAATAACATCTCTTATGAATGCACACTAAATTCTTAAAATACTGGTCACTGTCATTACCTATCTATCTGAGAAATTCTCCTGTGAAAGCCATAACTTATATTCTGAATGTTACATAAATTATGCTTTGATATTTTGTGTATAGAACTATGAATTATCCATTATTGAGAAAATAATGTGAAAAGAAAGCTACTAACAAGTGTGGTGTTGTTAATAAAAAAAATGTTAACTGAAATATGTCCAGACCAAACCAACTGTGTAAGAAAAATAATGTACCCCTGTTTTACTATTGAAAACTTATTAAAAGTGTTCATTTTCAAATTTCTTTTGAATGTCACAGTACATTTCAAGAAATTACATTAACGTGATTGTTTCCAATACGGTTTCCGTTAAAATATAACCTGTGTAAGGTTAAAATTTAGAATGATTAGAATTCATTTACTTACAAATCTGACCCTTTTGTTGTTAAACTCGTTCGCCCATGTGCCGGCAGAAAAATTTCTTTCGCATAGCTGTGGTTTTGGCAATTTGTGGACTAATCAAAGTGTTGGAGATATCTCTAATTTCATACCATTATCTAAGCAAAGATGCATTGACATAATCAGAATCAGCTGTGGTCATCTGATATTTTAAGTGTCTCAAATGTAGACTCCTATCAGTCTCAAAGAAGGTTGAACTTTTGAATTATATATCAATAGTGGAAAACAGTTGTGCATTTTGTAGCTCTCTTTAGAGCCAGTGGTTCTTGAGAAAAGGTCGAAAATGTGAAATGTTGACGGACGGACGAACAGACGCCCTGCCGTGCCCATTCATTTCATTCTTGATTAGCGGGAAAGGTCATAAGTTGGGAGATGACATTATCTAAAATATTGTGCTGATTAGTTATAAGATGTCATACCTTCACAGGTACCAACTGCCCAACCCTGGTCTGCATACAGCCTTCTGGTCTCCCTCACTACTCTCTTCGTGCCTTAGTCATCTTTTTCTTTGCTGCAAAAGTAACAGTACGAATGTGATCATTGCCAATTTAATCAAAATAATTGTAACATTGTTGATTTAGTATTTCATTTGTGAGTGCAAGTGTTCTAGTGAAGATTGGATAAAATAACTTCACATTTCACAATTACATTTTAAACAAACACTAATATTTGAAATTATATTGATGAAATAATATGGCTGTGTATTGCAGCAAATTCTGTAGGGAGAATTGTCATCCTATCAAGATTACAAAATGATATGAATGTATTGACACAAATGTGAAAGATGAAGATAACTATGAAGACTCACGCGTACGACCTTGCCATTTCTTTTCACGTACATCTAGGTATTTGTATACTGAAGGGTTTGGGTTACACATACCTGTTGTAGGGCAAGACCAGTTGGTCGTCGGTCACCTTCTTCAATTTTTCCAACGCTACCCTAATGGAATGCTGGAAATGTAGAAATTAATCGATTAAGCAAAAAATCATGAACATTTTAAGTGATATTGTACTCTTGGTAACAATAAGGCATGAAAATAGAAGAAAATATATCAATTTGCAAAGTGTAGAATGTGCTAATATTAAAAGAAACCAGACAAATTAATATATTATTTTAGCTTTACAATACATCAGTGTATCCCGATAAACAACACACCCTACTAAACTTTCTCTATATCAAACTTTCTTTGCAAATCTTTCTGTGGATCAAACACAATCGACAACTCTTCATTCAGAGTTATATTTGGCCAATAATCAACAAAATGGACGACCTGGGACATTCCATGACAAGTGCAAATCTCGGCCATATGTCCCTGTTATGATGTTTAACTACCTCATAAAAATATTTAATATCAATACTTGTGACACCTTTTCATGAACATCCCATACTTGTTTTCAATAATATATTACATATGGTACAATATCTGAAATATACATCAATTATTATAATTTATTGGATTGAGTCACGTGAAAGCTTGAAAAGAAATCACAAGCTGCTGACCATTAAAACACCAATTATTGTGCCTCCCATTCGATCATTTGTGCTCACCTTTCCACATGATGGTCATACATCCTTCGGCAAGATGTGACTATACAACCCACCCCTTATTCATGCCACATTTTGCGCCATATAATATTCCGGAGAGCGGAAGGTCGCGGGTTCGGTCTCCGACCGCGTCATACCAAAAGACGTTAAAATATGGTACTTAATGGTCCCTGCCTGGCGCTCGGCATTAATGGGTACGGCTCGGAGTCAGTATAGTGTGTCTGAGTGGGGTATTCATGCTTCACTGCGGCATGGTATCTCAGTGGGCTAGCACTATACAACCAGCCTAAGTCTGGGCTAGTACAAGTAGGCGCACATACACATACACATACACATACACACGCATGCACGTCATATGAGCGAAATATTCTCAAGCACGACGTAAAACCCACTTTCACCTCACCTCACCCATTCAAGGATTTCGACAGTTAAACATGTCAGCACGCGGTGTTTAAACAGGTGGTTTTCATGTCGTCATGTGTGAATCTCTGGATCAGCCCAATATAGAGTTAATATTATCAACAACGCTCCACGCCGATGAGAACCACGTAATCTACAGAATAACGGTACATTCCTTTTTATAAATGAGTAAGTTTACGCCGCTTTTAGCAAAATTCCAGCAAAAGTCACGACGGGGACACCAGAAATAAGCTTCACACATTGTACCCTTGTGGGGAGTCGAATCCCGGTCACCGGCCTGAGGAGCAAACGCTTTAACCACAAGGCTACCCCACCGCTTCACAGAAGCAAAGGGTCCTGAAGACCAATCTACGTGCCTGTGATAAAATTAATAGGACGCTTGCACGATGAGATATGAATCTTTTAATTCAAAACTAAAATAAAAAATAATTCACTGGCAAATCCATCAAAACAGTAATTTGTTCTGGACCAAGTATGATGCCAACAGCTGTCGTGCTATATATCATGTATGTTGTCTCACGGTAATTCATACTCGCTTGACACGCTGACGACAACACGCTGAATTTCGCCTGCAATGGGAAAACTTGGAGTTAATCCTGCTTGCCATCCATACATGGAGCTGAGTGTCATGCTTGCCTTGTCGTTTTTCAGTGTAAGTAATCAACATTGTTGGAATTGAGCTTCAGAAACTCATGCTTGTGAGAGGCGACTAACAGGATCCGGTTGTCAAGGTCGCTCACTTGGTTGACAAATCACGTCGTATCCGAATTACGTAGCTCGATACTAATGCTGTTGATCACTGGATTGTCTGGTCCAGACACGAGTATTTACAGACCGCCGTCATATAGCTGGAATATTGCTGAGTGCGGCGTTAGACAACAAACAAAACAACAAACGTTCCATATTGTTATGTTGCTTAACGACCCCATTACCGTCATTTGCCTCTTTCATCAATCTTGTTTTGTGGAAGGCCTTCATGAGGGTTGCCTCAAGTAACTTACATCTATACACTGTGTTAACGTTTTGTGGGAGACCTTCATGGGGGGTGCCTCAAGTAACTTACATCTATACACTGTGTTAACGTTTTGTGGGAGACCTTCATGGGGGTTGCCTCAAGTAACTTACATCTATACACTGTGTTAACGTTTTGTGGGAGACCTTCATGGGGTTGCCTCAAGTAACTTACATCTATACACTGTGTTAACGTTTTGTGGGAGACCTTCATGGGGGTTGCCTCAAGTAACTTACATCTATACACTGTGTTAACGTTTTGTGGGAGACCTTCATGGGGGCTGCCTCAAGTAACTTACATCTATACACTGTGTTGACGTTTTGTGGGAGACCTTCATGGGGACTGCCTCAAGTAACTTACATCTATACACTGTGTTGACGTTTTGTGGGAGACCTTCATGGGGACTGCCTCAAGTAACTTACATCTATACACTGTGTTAACGTTTTGTGGGAGACCTTCATTGGGTGTTGCTCCAAGTAACTTACATCTATACACTGTGTTAACGTTTTGTGGGAGACCTTCATGGGGGGTGCCTCAAGTAACCTACATCTATACACTGTGTTAACGTTTTGTGGGAGACCTTCATGGGGGTTGCCTCAAGTAACTTACATCTATACACTGTGTTAACGTTTTGTGGGAGACCTTCATTGGGTGTTGCTCCAAGTAACTTACATCTATACACTGTGTTAACGTTTTGTGGGAGACCTTCATGGGGGTTGCCTCAAGTAACTTACATCTATACACTGTGTTAACGTTTTGTGGGAGACCTTCATGGGGTTGCCTCAAGTAACTTACATCTATACACTGTGTTAACGTTTTGTGGGAGACCTTCATGGGGGTTGCCTCAAGTAACTTACATCTATACACTGTGTTAACGTTTTGTGGGAGTCCTTCATGAGGGTTGCCTCAAGTAACTTACATCTATACACTGTGTTAACGTTTTGTGGGGAGACCTTCATGAGGGCTGCCTCAAGTAACTTACATCTATACACTGTGTTAACGTTTTGTGGGAGACCTTCATGGGGGCTGCCTCAAGTAACTTACATCTATACACTGTGTTAACGTTTTGTGGGAGACCTTCATGGGGGTTGCCTCAAGTAACTTACATCTATACACTGTGTTAACGTATTGTGGGAGTCCTTCATGAGGGTTGCCTCAAGTAACTTACATCTATACACTGTGTTAACGTTTTGTGGAGACCTTCATGAGGGCTGCCTCAAGTAACTTACATCTATACACTGTGTTAACGTATTGTGGGAGACCTCCATGAGGGCTGCCTCAAGTAACTTACATCTATACACTGTGTTAACGTTTTGTGGAAGGCCTTCATGAGGGCTGCCTCAAGTAACTTACATCTATACGCTGTGTTAACGTTTTGTGGGAGTCCTTCATGAGGGTTGCCTCAAGTAACTTACATCTATACACTGTGTTAACGTTTTGTGGGAGACCTTCATGGGGGTTGCCTCAAGTAACTTACATCTATACACTGTGTTAACGTTTTGTGGGAGACCTTCATGGGGGTTGCCTCAAGTAACTTACATCTATACACTGTGTTAACGTTTTGTGGGAGACCTCCATGGGGGTTGCCTCAAGTAACTTACATCTATACACTGTGTTAACGTTTTGTGGGAGACCTTCATGAGGGTTGCCTCAAGTAACTTACATCTATACACTGTGTTAACGTTTTGTGGAAGACCTTCATGAGGGCTGCCTCAAGTAACTTACATCTATACACTGTGTTAACGTATTGTGGGAGACCTTCATGAGGGTTGCCTCAAGTAACTTACATCTATACACTGTGTTAACGTTTTGTGGAAGACCTTCATGGGGGTTGCCTCAAGTAACTTACATCTATACACTGTGTTAACGTTTTGTGGAGACCTTCATGAGGGCTGCCTCAAGTAACTTACATCTATACACTGTGTTAACGTTTTGTGGGAGACCTTCATGAGGGTTGCCTCAAGTAACTTACATCTATACACTGTGTTAACGTTTTGTGGGAGACCTTCATGGGGTTGCCTCAAGTAACTTACATCTATACACTGTGTTAACGTTTTGTGGGAGACCTTCATGAGGGGTTGCCTCAAGTAACTTACATCTATACACTGTGTTAACGTTTTGTGGGAGTCCTTCATGAGGGTTGCCTCAAGTAACTTACATCTATACGCTGTGTTAACGTTTTGTGGGAGACCTTCATGGGGTTGCCTCAAGTAACTTACATCTATACACTGTGTTAACGTTTTGTGGGAGACCTTCATGGGGGTTGCCTCAAGTAACTTACATCTATACACTGTGTTAACGTTTTGTGGGAGACCTTCATGAGGGTTGCCTCAAGTAACTTACATCTATACACTGTGTTAACGTTTTGTGGAGACCTTCATGAGGGTTGCCTCAAGTAACTTACATCTATACACTGTGTTAACGTTTTGTGGAGACCTTCATGAGGGTTGCCTCAAGTAACTTACATCTATACACTGTGTTAACGTTTTGTGGGAGACCTTCATGAGGGTTGCCTCAAGTAACTTACATCTATACGCTGTGTTAACGTTTTGTGGAGACCTTCATGAGGGCTGCCTCAAGTAACTTACATCTATACACTGTGTTAACGTATTGTGGGAGACCTTCATGAGGGTTGCCTCAAGTAACTTACATCTATACACTGTGTTAACGTTTTGTGGAGACCTTCATGAGGGCTGCCTCAAGTAACTTACATCTATACGCTGTGTTAACGTATTGTGGGAGTCCTTCATGAGGGCTGCCTCAAGTAACTTACATCTATACGCTGTGTTAACGTTTTGTGGGAGTCCTTCATGAGGGTTGCCTCAAGTAACTTACATCTATACACTGTGTTAACGTTTTGTGGGAGACCTTCATGGGGACTGCCTCAAGTAACTTACATCTATACGCTGTGTTAACGTATTGTGGGAGTCCTTCATGAGGGCTGCCTCAAGTAACTTACATCTATACGCTGTGTTAACGTATTGTGGGAGTCCTTCATGAGGGCTGCCTCAAGTAACTTACATCTATACGCTGTGTTAACGTTTTGTGGAAGGCCTTCATGAGGGTTGCCTCAAGTAACTTACATCTATACACTGTGTTAACGTTTTGTGGAGACCTTCATGAGGGCTGCCTCCAGTAACTTACATCTATACACTGTGTTAACGTTTTGTGGGAGACCTTCATGGGGGTTGCCTCAAGTAACTTACATCTATACACTGTGTTAACGTTTTGTGGGAGACCTTCATGAGGGTTGCCTCAAGTAACTTACATCTATACACTGTGTTAACGTTTTGTGGAAGACCTTCATGGGGTTGCCTCAAGTAACTTACATCTATACACTGTGTTAACGTTTTGTGGAGACCTTCATGAGGGCTGCCATAAGTAACTTACATCTATACGCTGTGTTAACGTTTTGTGGAAGGCCTTCATGACGGTTGCCTCAAGTAACTTACATCTATACACTGTGTTAACGTTTTGTGGGAGACCTTCATGGGGGTTGCCTCAAGTAACTTACATCTATACACTGTGTTAACGTTTTGTGGGAGACCTTCATGGGGGTTGCCTCAAGTAACTTACATCTATACACTGTGTTAACGTTTTGTGGGAGACCTTCATGAGGGCTGCCTCAAGTAACTTACATCTATACACTGTGTTAACGTATTGTGGGAGACCTTCATGGGGACTGCCTCAAGTAACTTACATCTATGCGCTGTGTTAACGTTTTGTGGGAGACCTTCATGGGGGTTGCCTCAAGTAACTTACATCTATACGCTGTGTTAACGTTTTGTGGAGACCTTCATGAGGGCTGCCTCAAGTAACTTACATCTATACACTGTGTTAACGTTTTGTGGGAGACCTTCATGAGGGTTGCCTCAAGTAACTTACATCTATACGCTGTGTTAACGTTTTGTGGAAGGCCTTCATGAGGGTTGCCTCAAGTAACTTACATCTATACACTGTGTTAACGTTTTGTGGGAGACCTTCATGGGGGTTGCCTCAAGTAACTTACATCTATACACTGTGTTAACGTTTTGTGGGAGACCTTCATGGGGGCTGCCTCAAGTAACCTACATCTATACACTGTGTTAACGTTTTGTGGAGACCTTCATGAGGGCTGCCTCAAGTAACTTACATCTATACACTGTGTTAACGTTTTGTGGGAGACCTTCATGGGGGTTGCCTCAAGTAACTTACATCTATACACTGTGTTAACGTTTTGTGGGAGACCTTCATGAGGGTTGCCTCAAGTAACTTACATCTATACACTGTGTTAACGTTTTGTGGGAGTCCTTCATGAGGGCTGCCTCAAGTAACTTACATCTATACACTGTGTTAACGTTTTGTGGGAGACCTTCATGAGGGCTGCCTCAAGTAACTTACATCTATACACTGTGTTAACGTTTTGTGGGAGTCCTTCATGAGGGCTGCCTCAAGTAACTTACATCTATACACTGTGTTAACGTTTTGTGGGAGACCTTCATGAGGGCTGCCTCAAGTAACTTACATCTATACACTGTGTTAACGTTTTGTGGGAGACCTTCATGGGGGGTGCCTCAAGTAACTTACATCTATACACTGTGTTAACGTTTTGTGGAAGACCTTCATGGGGTTGCCTCAAGTAACTTACATCTATACACTGTGTTAACGTTTTGTGGGAGACCTTCATGGGGTTGCCTCAAGTAACTTACATCTATACACTGTGTTAACGTTTTGTGGGAGACCTTCATGAGGGCTGCCTCAAGTAACTTACATCTATACACTGTGTTAACGTTTTGTGGAGACCTTCATGAGGGCTGCCTCAAGTAACTTACATCTATACACTGTGTTAACGTTTTGTGGGAGTCCTTCATGGGTTTGCCTCAAGTAACTTACATCTATACACTGTGTTAACGTTTTGTGGAGACCTTCATGGGGTTGCCTCAAGTAACTTACATCTATACACTGTGTTAACGTATTGTGGGAGTCCTTCATGGGGTTGCCTCAAGTAACTTACATCTATACACTGTGTTAACGTTTTGTGGGAGACCTTCATTGGGTGTTGCTCCAAGTAACTTACATCTATACACTGTGTTAACGTTTTGTGGGAGACCTTCATGGGGATTGCCTCAAGTAACTTACATCTATGCGCTGTGTTAACGTATTGTGGGAGTCCTTCATGAGGGCTGCCTCAAGTAACTTACATCTATGCGCTGTGTTCACGTTTTGTGGGAGACCTTCATGGGGATTGCCTCAAGTAACTTACATCTATGCGCTGTGTTAACGTTTTGTGGGAGACCTTCATGGGGATTGCCTCAAGTAACTTACATCTATACACTGTGTTAACGTTTTGTGGGAGACCTCCATGGGGATTGCCTCAAGTAACTTATATCTATGCGCTGTGTTAACGTTTTGTGGGAGACCTTCATGGGGATTGCCTCAAGTAACTTACATCTATACGCTGTGTTAACGTTTTGTGGGAGACCTTCATGGGGACTGCCTCAAGTAACTTACATCTATACACTGTGTTAACGTTTTGTGGGAGACCTTCATGGGGGTTGCCTCAAGTAACTTACATCTATACACTGTGTTAACGTTTTTTGTGGGAGACCTCCATGGGGGTTGCCTCAAGTAACTTATATCTATGCGCTGTGTTAACGTTTTGTGGGAGACCTTCATGAGGGCTGCCTCAAGTAACTTACATCTATACGCTGTGTTAACGTTTTGTGGGAGACCTTCATGGGGGCTGCCTCAAGTAACTTACATCTATACGCTGTGTTAACGTTTTGTGGGAGACCTTCATGGGGACTGCCTCAAGTAACTTACATCTATACGCTGTGTTAACGTTTTGTGGGAGACCTTCATGGGGACTGCCTCAAGTAACTTACATCTATACACTGTGTTAACGTTTTGTGGGAGACCTTCATGGGGATTGCCTCAAGTAACTTACATCTATACGCTGTGTTAACGTTTTGTGGGAGACCTTCATGGGGGTTGCCTCAAGTAACTTACATCTATACGCTGTGTTAACGTTTTGTGGGAGACCTTCATGGGGGTTGCCTCAAGTAACTTACATCTATACACTGTGTTAACGTTTTGTGGGAGACCTTCATTGGGGTTGCCTCAAGTAACTTACATCTATACACTGTGTTAACGTTTTGTGGGAGACCTTCATGGGGGTTGCCTCAAGTAACTTACATCTATACACTGTGTTAACGTTTTGTGGGAGACCTCCATGGGGATTGCCTCAAGTAACTTATATCTATGCGCTGTGTTAACGTTTTGTGGGAGACCTTCATGGGGATTGCCTCAAGTAACTTACATCTATACGCTGTGTTAACGTTTTGTGGGAGACCTTCATGGGGACTGCCTCAAGTAACTTACATCTATACGCTGTGTTAACGTTTTGTGGGAGACCTTCATGGGGACTTGCCTCAAGTAACTTACATCTATACACTGTGTTAACGTTTTGTGGGAGACCTTCATGGGGATTGCCTCAAGTAACTTACATCTATACACTGTGTTAACGTATTGTGGGAGTCCTTCATGGGTTTGCCTCAAGTAACTTACATCTATACACTGTGTTAACGTTTTGTGGGAGACCTTCATGGGTTTGCCTCAAGTAACTTACATCTATACACTGTGTTAACGTTTTGTGGGAGACCTTCATGGGGACTGCCTCAAGTAACTTACATCTATACACTGTGTTAACGTTTTGTGGGAGACCTTCATGGGGACTGCCTCAAGTAACTTACATCTATACACTGTGTTAACGTTTTGTGGGAGACCTTCATTGGGTGTTGCTCCAAGTAACTTACATCTATACACTGTGTTAACGTTTTGTGGGAGACCTTCATGGGGGTGCCTCAAGTAACCTACATCTATACACTGTGTTAACGTTTTGTGGGAGACCTTCATGGGGTTGCCTCAAGTAACTTACATCTATACACTGTGTTAACGTTTTGTGGGAGACCTTCATGAGGGCTGCCTCAAGTAACTTACATCTATACACTGTGTTAACGTTTTGTGGGAGACCTTCATGGGGGTTGCCTCAAGTAACTTACATCTATACACTGTGTTAACGTTTTGTGGGAGACCTTCATGGGGGTTGCCTCAAGTAACTTACATCTATACACTGTGTTAACGTTTTGTGGGAGACCTTCATGGGGTTGCCTCAAGTAACTTACATCTATACACTGTGTTAACGTTTTGTGGGAGACCTTCATGGGGTTGCCTCAAGTAACTTACATCTATACACTGTGTTAACGTTTTGTGGGAGACCTTCATGGGGGTTGCCTCAAGTAACTTACATCTATACACTGTGTTAACGTTTTGTGGGAGACCTTCATGGGGGTTGCCTCAAGTAACTTACATCTATACACTGTGTTAACGTTTTGTGGGAGACCTTCATGGGGTTGCCTCAAGTAACTTACATCTATACACTGTGTTAACGTTTTGTGGGAGACCTTCATGAGGGTTGCCTCAAAGTAACTTACATCTATACACTGTGTTAACGTTTTGTGGGAGACCTTCATGGGGGCTGCCTCAAGTAACTTACATCTGTACACTCATGTTACACTGTGTTAACGTTTTGTGGGAGACCTTCATGGGGGTTGCCTCAAGTAACTTACATCTATACACTGTGTTAACGTTTTGTGGGAGACCTTCATGGGGGTTGCCTCAAGTAACTTACATCTATACACTGTGTTAACGTTTTGTGGGAGACCTTCATGGGGGCTGCCTCAAGTAACTTACATCTATACACTGTGTTAACGTTTTGTGGGAGTCCTTCATGAGGGTTGCCTCAAGTAACTTACATCTATACACTGTGTTAACGTTTTGTGGGAGACCTTCATGGGGGTTGCCTCAAGTAACTTACATCTATACACTGTGTTAACGTTTTGTGGGAGTCCTTCATGGGGGTTGCCTCAAGTAACTTACATCTATACACTGTGTTAACGTTTTGTGGGAGACCTTCATGAGGGCTTGCCTCAAGTAACTTACATCTATACACTGTGTTAACGTTTTGTGGGAGACCTTCATGGGGGTTGCCTCAAGTAACTTACATCTATACACTGTGTTAACGTTTTGTGGGAGACCTTCATGAGGGCTGCCTCAAGTAACTTACATCTATACACTGTGTTAACGTTTTGTGGGAGACCTTCATGGGGACTGCCTCAAGTAACTTACATCTATACACTGTGTTAACGTTTTGTGGGAGACCTCCATGGGGGTTGCCTCAAGTAACTTACATCTATACACTGTGTTAACGTTTTGTGGGAGACCTTCATGGGGGTTGCCTCAAGTAACTTACATCTATACACTGTGTTAACGTTTTGTGGGAGACCTTCATGGGGGTTGCCTCAAGTAACTTACATCTATACACTGTGTTAACGTTTTGTGGGAGACCTTCATGGGGGTTGCCTCAAGTAACTTACATCTATACACTGTGTTAACGTTTTGTGTGGGAGACCTTCATGGGGGCTGCCTCAAGTAACTTACATCTATACACTGTGTTAACGTTTTGTGGGAGACCTTCATGGGGGTTGCCTCAAGTAACTTACATCTATACACTGTGTTAACGTTTTGTGGGAGACCTTCATGGGGACTGCCTCAAGTAACTTACATCTATACACTGTGTTAACGTTTTGTGGGAGACCTTCATGGGGACTGCCTCAAGTAACTTACATCTATACACTGTGTTAACGTTTTGTGGGAGACCTTCATGAGGGACTGCCTCAAGTAACTTACATCTATACACTGTGTTAACGTTTTGTGGGAGACCTTCATGGGGTTGCCTCAAGTAACTTACATCTATACACTGTGTTAACGTTTTGTGGGAGACCTTCATGGGGGCTGCCTCAAGTAACTTACATCTATACACTGTGTTAACGTTTTGTGGGAGACCTTCATGAGGGTTGCCTCAAGTAACTTACATCTATACACTGTGTTAACGTTTTGTGGGAGACCTTCATGGGGGCTGCCTCAAGTAACTTTACATCTATACACTGTGTTAACGTTTTGTGGGAGACCTTCATGGGGGTTGCCTCAAGTAACTTACATCTATACACTGTGTTAACGTTTTGTGGGAGACCTTCATGGGGGTTGCCTCAAGTAACTTACATCTATACACTGTGTTAACGTTTTGTGGGAGACCTTCATGGGGGCTGCCTCAAGTAACTTACATCTATACACTGTGTTAACGTTTTGTGGGAGTCCTTCATGAGGGCTGCCTCAAGTAACTTACATCTATACACTGTGTTAACGTTTTGTGGGAGACCTTCATGGGGGTTGCCTCAAGTAACTTACATCTATACACTGTGTTAACGTTTTGTGGGAGACCTTCATGAGGGTTGCCTCAAGTAACTTACATCTATACACTGTGTTAACGTTTTGTGGGAGACCTTCATGGGGACTGCCTCAAGTAACTTACATCTATACACTGTGTTAACGTTTTGTGGGAGACCTTCATGGGGTTGCCTCAAGTAACTTACATCTATACACTGTGTTAACGTTTTGTGGGAGACCTTCATGGGGGTTGCCTCAAGTAACTTACATCTATACACTGTGTTAACGTTTTGTGGGAGACCTTCATGAGGGTTGCCTCAAGTAACTTACATCTATACACTGTGTTAACGTTTTGTGGGAGACCTTCATGGGGGTTGCCTCAAGTAACTTACATCTATACACTGTGTTAACGTTTTGTGGGAGACCTTCATGGGGTTGCCTCAAGTAACTTACATCTATACACTGTGTTGACGTTTTGTGGGAGACCTTCATGAGGGTTGCCTCAAGTAACTTACATCTATACACTGTGTTAACGTTTTGTGGAGACCTTCATGGGGACTGCCTCAAGTAACTTACATCTATACACTGTGTTAACGTTTTGTGGGAGACCTTCATGGGGGTTGCCTCAAGTAACTTACATCTATACACTGTGTTAACGTTTTGTGGGAGACCTTCATGGGGACTGCCTCAAGTAACTTACATCTATACACTGTGTTAACGTTTTGTGGGAGACCTTCATGAGGGTTGCCTCAAGTAACTTACATCTATACACTGTGTTAACGTTTTGTGGGAGACCTTCATGGGGACTGCCTCAAGTAACTTACATCTATACGCTGTGTTGACGTTTTGTGGGAGTCCTTCATGAGGGTTGCCTCAAGTAACTTACATCTATACACTGTGTTAACGTTTTGTGGGAGACCTTCATGGGGACTGCCTCAAGTAACTTACATCTATACACTGTGTTGACGTTTTGTGGGAGACCTTCATGAGGGGTTGCCTCAAGTAACTTACATCTATACACTGTGTTAACGTTTTGTGGGAGACCTTCATGGGGACTGCCTCAAGTAACTTACATCTATACACTGTGTTAACGTTTTGTGGGGAGACCTTCATGAGGGTTGCCTCAAGTAACTTACATCTATACACTGTGTTAACGTGCATTGTGGGAGACCTTCATGGGGGTTGCCTCAAGTAACTTACATCTATACACTGTGTTAACGTTTTGTGGGGAGACCTTCATGGGGTTGCCTCAAGTAACTTACATCTATACACTGTGTTAACGTTTTGTGGGAGACCTTCATGGGGATTGCCTCAAGTAACTTACATCTATACACTGTGTTAACGTTTTGTGGGAGTCCTTCATGGGTTTGCCTCAAGTAACTTACATCTATACACTGTGTTAACGTTTTGTGGGAGACCTTCATGGGGACTGCCTCAAGTAACTTACATCTATACACTGTGTTAACGTTTTGTGGGAGACCTTCATGGGGACTGCCTCAAGTAACTTACATCTATACACTGTGTTAACGTTTTGTGGGAGACCTTCATGGGGACTGCCTCAAGTAACTTACATCTATACACTGTGTTCACGTTTTGTGGGAGTCCTTCATGAGGGTTGCCTCAAGTAACTTACATCTATACACTGTGTTAACGTTTTGTGGGAGACCTTCATGAGGGCTGCCTCCAGTAACTTACATCTATACACTGTGTTAACGTTTTGTGGAAGGCCTTCATGAGGGCTGCCTCAAGTAACTTACATCTATACGCTGTGTTAACGTATTGTGGGAGACCTTCATGGGGACTGCCTCAAGTAACTTACATCTATACACTGTGTTAACGTTTTGTGGGAGACCTTCATGGGGGTTGCCTCAAGTAACTTACATCTATACACTGTGTTAACGTTTTGTGGGAGACCTTCATGGGGTGGGGTTGGGGGGTGGGGATGTGTGTGGGCGAAAAAGGCATTTTTAGTCGTCCTTATAATTTTACCACTGCCATTTATAAACGTTATTAAAACAAAACAAGAAATCATTGAGTTATTCGTGTCCATCGATCACTGGATTCTCGCGTCTGTGTGAGACCGTCGCGGGATGGCAGAAGTAATACTGTGCCCCGTCAGACTGTAGGCATTTACATTTGGATTCAAATTGTGTTAATGGTGTATATGCTGCCCCTTTAGCGAACATCTGGTGTCATTGCTGATTGTCAGCGATTTGTTCATTAAATACAGTTATTTTGCCCTTCAGTCAAAATGGATTTAGTTTGTGAAGGATGTCAACAGTGGTTATTCTATTGCACTGATGTGTTACACGTAATTATGTCATCAATTTCAGCCGCAGGTATAGAGCTGTGGTTTTGAGGAATACATATAATAATCCTTAATCTTATCTCTTTTCTATTCTCATTTGGCTAAATATTGTTGAAGTTTAATATGTTTATAAGTTTCACGTAATGACTATATCACGTTTAGATATGGTTGAGAAATTACACATTTCTGTGACATGCCGAACAAACGGGTAATTTGAGATACTGACATATCGTTTCTTTCCTTAACCGGTTAGCCGCCATTCGCTTTTGACACGGAAATTATTCCCAGAAACATATTTATCTTACTTACTAATATATATGTACGAGAATAAAATCTAGTAAATTTCAGGAGAAAACAAAAATTCTTTATTTTGGAAGTGAGGGGACCTACACTTGCCGAATCATTCTAGAACTGAGTTGGACATTTTTAATTTTACAGAAAACTCTATCGTGATACCAAGCTATGAGAAACGTTGTAATAACATTGTGAGGAGCCCTAAGGTTACCGTTTCCTCAACGTAAATGTGCAACGTTGTCATCACGTTGTGACATAACGTTATAAAATGACGTAATACTAACGTTGTGACAACGTTGTGTCATGACGTTACCAATCTACAACCTTCCCACAACGTGGTGTCATGACGTAACAAAGCTACAACCTTGCCACAACGTTGTGTCATGACGTTACCAATCTACAACCTTCCCACAAAGTTGTGTCATGACGTTACAAAGCTACAACCTTGCCACAACGTTGTGCCATGGCGTTACAAAGCTACAACCTTGCCACAATGTTGTGTCATGACGTTACAAAGCTACAACCTTGCCACAACGTTGTGTCATGACGTTACAAAGCTACAACCTTGCCACAACGTTGCGAAAACGGTGTGTGTGTTAGCAGGGATAGGCATTGTATGTATGATGTTGAAGATGACTGATAAGTGTACATATCACTACATCAGGGAAAATCTTGAAGTTAGTTAAAGTTATTCAATACAGGAATGGTCTATGTTTGGCACGGGCAGATAACCCACAGAGCTTATATACGTTTTGCAACGATTTGGGTGTGTGGGGTGTGTGGGGTGTGTGGGGTGTGTGTGTGTTTGGTTTGTCCTTCCCATAGATTCCTCGGGTTTTACTCCAAATCCGTGTTTGACGTTAGGCACGTGACACCCACTCAACAGCAGTCAAAGGTAGGACCAGAGGCCATATGGTTTCTGGTCCTGTCAACAATTTAGTTTCATCTTGGGAATTAACACGTAACCAGATATTTTTGGGAGAACGCGTCTTGAATCTTTAAGGATGCCTGCACTGAATTGTACTACAACTTCATTCATGTCAGTCAGAAAGTAATGGCTAGTATGGCAGATTGACACCATCCGAACAAAACTAAATAAGGCAGAAGATGCAATATCTGCTCCATGTAGCGGAAACGGTAATGTGTATGTTGACCGTCAGCAGGCGGCCACGCTACAGAACAGTTTCAACCATCGCAGTTCCATCGTCAGAATAGAACAGAACTTCTATTACAGAATACATAGGATGACGGGAGGGTTTACATGAAAGATTGTACAGTTATTACAGAATGTACATAGTTCTTTTATAAACACTTACTTGTTTACAGTACATAAATTCTTTAATATATGTTTAACACATTAGGTTTTGTGTATAACATAATGGTTTGGGATGTACGTTTTCCGATGGCGTTTGAGAAAGAACAGAGAAAAATATAAGGAATTACACTGCCAACAACACATATGTCACAGAGGTTACATATTCGTTCTTCTGGGGAATTGTGTTCCAGTCACCTCATTCTATAGGAAAACGGTGACATGAAGTTCTAAACGAGGGGAATTTAAGAGCCAAAGAGAACGACATATATGTCCAGTGTCGTGCAGCATAGGGAATGATTGGGGTAGGCCATTTTCGGGCACCACTCACGACCCAAACCAAGCTGGATTCCCTCTAGTCGCTAGAAGAGAACGACCAATTGCCAAAATATATCAAACTCGGGTATAGTCTGAGTGAATGTCACCAGGAACTAACATGGCCAAATGTTAGTTGGTGAGTTTAGTTTTACGCCGCTTTTAGTTATATTCGCCAGAAATGGGCTTCACAAATTGCACCTATATGGGGAATCAGACCCGGGTCTTCGGCTTGACGAGCGAACGCTTCAACCACTAAGGCTACCCACGGCCTCATGGCCAAGAATACCATGTGCCCAACCATTTTGTTTATACCCATATTTATTTAGTCAAGTTAAATTGTACACTGGGCAGAAGCTTCTCTTTATTGGGATAAGGAGTCAGCAGTCAAGTTAGTCCAGTGGTTGTCTGGGGCTTCTCTTGTGGGATCAGATGCAGTGGTTGTCAGCTGTCGTATACAAAATAGTCGACGATCTAGCCCTTTTGAAGCGACAGTTACGGGTGGTTACTGGGGCAGAAACTTCTCTTGTGGGATAAGGAGAGCAGAGTCCAGTGGTTGTCAGCTGTCGTATACTAACAAAATAGTCGACACGATCTAGCCCTTTTTGAAGCGACAGTTACGGAATGATATACGGACATGTATGTTCACATTCCTCAGGGTACATTTGTAGGGTATATTGGAGCATGTCTGTCTAGTTTCTACAACTCTTGCTCAGAGGGTGTTTTATCAAGGTTTCAACATTCAAGCCACCAGTAAAGATTTCAGACGGTTCACTGTAGTTCTTCCCAAAACTGACGCGTCAGAACCTAAAGTTATGTATCCCCTATTTTGACTTGTACCATTTGTTCCTGTGTTTTGGTGTGTTGTTTCTTAAGTTTGAAGAATTGCCTTGAACTTGCATGTGTTTGTAACGGGTGCCGCACATGAGACAGAGTGCTCTTATCCTTTGGCGGACACCCGTATATCACTACTGTTTGATAGCATTCAAACAACGTGCACATAAAACAGTCTTACGATCTTATGAGTTGAGTTGTGTGTTAAGTCGCATCGGCATTATCTCAGCCATATAGCGACGAGACCAAGTCTGCATTCATGGACATTTTAAGTACATAGCTTTAATGAGTTTGGATTTTAAAAAACTTAAGAATATGAAAAGTTTGTTGTTGCATGTATTTATACCAGTCGATGAAATGTTATTCATAAGCAGACGCTTATAACAGCTAAAATGTATGACGCACAAGTGAGCATTTGGGTGCAAAATCTTCACTGTTACCGATTTCTAGATAGCTTGCAATTGATTGTTCTCATTTGGCGACTAACGGACTATATAGGGAATTTGGCTTGGATGTGGCCGTGAGTCGGCCCGAGATGGCCTTGACGAAGCCAACGATGACGATGTAATTGTCATAGCCAGCGTTCGGAATAATCGCCGTCCCGAAGGCCCAGCGCCGGTTGTTATTGTATCGGGCCGGCAGTTTTCAATATTTCCAGCCCTTGCGGCCTTCAGTAAAATATCTGTCAATGTATTTTTTCAACTGGAATCTTTACCATATTGTTTTTCCTTATTAACGTTCGGGAATCATCCATGATCCATCTTGTTACGATACTCATAGTTTCACTTCCTGGTATTTCAGCGCTTTTGAGCGCAGGAATGTCAACACCAGTCTTTAACAAATAAAAAACTCTCTCAGTGCCATAGGCTTCGCTAATTGAAGCAGTTTAGTCTATTTTGTTTTTATTGGTTTGATGTTAACAAAACAGGCCTGCAGATTCCATTCAGGGCCTGTAGATTTTAAAGCCTTCAGGCGGCAGCTGGCCCTGATGGCCAACTGGGAAATGAAAGTATTGCAAACACTGGCCATGGCTGAAGGCTTGGGTTATTATTGATATATTTCAGCAACAGCCGCAACACAGGGGAGCTTTTAATTAAAACTTTGAGTCTAGACATTATTTTTAAACAGTTCTGACGGTCATTTTTGGGGGGTTAACAGTCACAAGCTGTTGTTTTCTTCAAGCATTTCGGGGACAATATACTTTTCCCCGGGTGTAGGGCAATTCCCCACACAGACAACTCCCCACACAGTCATTTCCCCACATGACAATTCTCCACCAGACAATTCCCTATCACTTGAGTGACAATTCCCCACACCTTAGTTTTTTCATGATTTGTGTAGTTGAGTTCTGGAGAAGTAGTTACAAGACAATTACTGTTATTAAAGAATGTGAAATATATTACAAAAGTGTCCGATACTGACAATTAAACTGGACGTACTGATTATTGTTAAGGAATGTGAAAGAATGAATAAATATATAATTTAAAAAAGTCAACATCACTTTTTAATGTGTGGGGAATTGTCCGAGTGCGGAATTGTCCGATGGGGAATTGTCTGTGTGGGGAATTGTCTGTGTGCGGAATTGTCCAGTGGGGAATTGTCTGTGTGGGGTGTCAGTGGGAATGTCTGTGTGGAGTGCGGAATTGTCCGTGTAGGTGTCTGTGGGGCAATTGTCTGCGTGGGCAATTGTCCGAGTGCGGAATATTCCAGTGGGGAATGGTCTGTGAGCGGATTTGTCCGAGTGCGGAATTGTCCAGTGGGGAATTGTCTGTGTGGGGAATTGTCTAGTGGGGAAATGTCTGTGAGGGGAATTGTCCGATTGGGAAATGTTTGTGTGGGGAATTGTCCGGTGGGGAAATGTCTGTGTGGGGAATTGTCTGTGTTGGGAATTGTCCGAGTGCGGAAATGTCTGTGTGGGGAATTGTCCGGTGGGGAAATGTCTGTGTGGGGAATTGTCCGGTGGGAAAATGTCTTTGAGGGGAATTGTCCGATGGGGAAATGTCTGTGTGTGGGAAATTGTCCGGTGGGGAATTGTCTGTGTGGGGAATTGTCCGATGGGGAATTGTCCTGTGGGGAATTGTCTGTGAGGGGAATTGCCCATAATCGGTTGTTTAATACAACCACACATACTCGCAAACGTGTGCACATATCAGTTAAATATAGATCTATACAAATGTCTAATGAAATAGATGCATAAAATGATACTAAACTAGATTCTTAAATGAATTTTGCAGAGCATAAACTATTCGTTAAGCGAATTATGCCGAAAGCGATGCTCGATTGTGCATGTGAAAAGTAGGCAAGAGAGCGTCTGCAGAGCTGCACATATCGTTAACTGATGTATGCCGTATATCTTCTGTTAATAGTCTTCGTAACTGAAAAACACGGATGTTACCTAAGTTATGTGTTTGTTAAATTCAATTTATCGGTTAAATGGTCCTGTTTGTGGAAATATGTATGTAACGTTTCAAGACTGATACAATAGTACATGGCAGCACAGGCAATGACATCGAAATCAGACGTGTCTTGGCATCAATGGTTCTGTATTAGATCATGAACGCGAAAATGTGTAAAGAGTGTTTAAGTAAACAGAGGTTTTTAACATTCTAAATTCTGTGTACCCACATAAATAAATTTTGTTTATTCTCCTGATTATTGATACATCTGAATACATATTACTATTTACTATTGACACATCCAGATAAAACGGGATGTAACGAGTCATCATAGAATGTATCTACATACACCAGGCTATTCCACCGACAAACCTAAATATATTATTATTATATTGCTATTATTGCACATTTTGATCTATATTTGTAAATTAAAATTTATATTTACGTAAAGGTATGATAGTGGAGGTAAACGTTATTTAACTGTTTCCACAAGAAATTGTGAAATTGGATTGTTCAGTCGAAGAATGCAAGAAGCTCGATAATTAACACTGAGTTGCAAACGGCATGTGTTGTTCCGATATCTAACAGGGAATTAGGTTACGTCTACAGAATAAAGCGTTGGCTGGTTATGGCGACACCTCGGGTTTAATTCCTACATGAAACTGCTGTAACTCTCTAATTATGACTACTTATATTAGAGAATTGTTGTATTTGTATTTGATGTCAGGGATATATATTTATATATATTTATTAATATTATATTTATGTAATAGTCAATATCGATGACGTCACATCCTTCATTCCATACAGATTTACAGGCTCGGTAGGATATGCAATAGGTATGTGGTTTCATTGTCAGATTTAAAGGCTATGCAATAGTAATTTTCGCAGTGGTTTTCAGGAGTAATTATCGTTTTGCCAGTGCACTGTATCCCATAATCTAGAATTCTGATACAACCTGAAATAAGCAAGTAGTCACACACCTAAATTATGTGATTCAGCGCAATTTAATTATATTCGTGCCTATAAAAGCGACAAAACCAATTACAAAACCATGATAAATCCCTACTAAAACAGTCACTTGTACGTTTCCAGCTATATCATCAACATGTGATTACGAATGGCTATCAAATAGTGATGATGCCAAGCCCCACCAGCTTCACCATTAACAAACTCATGCAGCGGAAGTCAGTTGCCTCCTTTCACTCATGTGATTGTGTGCATGCGTGTGTATGTGTGTGCTTGCTTGTACTAGCCCAGAATGTATAGTACTAGTTCACTGATATACCATGCCGTAGTCAAGCATGAATACCCTACTCAGATACATTATACTCACTCCAAGCCGACCAGTCCTTGTTGAACCCATTAATGCCGAGCGCCAGGCAGGGACCAACAAGTACCATATTTTAACTTCTTTTGGTAAAATTATGTATCATTCCGGATGGGCGTAAGGGAGAGACAATGATGTTCAGGGACTATGAGGTTCTTATGGCCTATGACCCATTAGTCATACTCCCACAGTCTTGGAGTAATCATACTCCCATTAGTCATACCCCAGTAGTCATATTCCTTAAAGTCATACTCCCCAATTGCCACTAGTCATATGAGGGATTAATTAAAACAACAACAGGCATATACCCTTTGTGCAAAATGGACTAGCCCGCTAATTGGAGAGCTTGAGGTTAGTTTAATCTCTAACACTGAGAATGCCACAGTCTTGGGTAATGAAAAACATATGAACGAATATTATTAAAGATTAAATTACATTGAGTTAATATGACCATAGCACACCACAACCGTTGATAAACAAAACAATCAATGTCAAACTCTGCATAAAGAAACATAAACTAGTGCTAACGAGTCACCTAACAGTTCCAGGTTTATACACTCTAGGTACTCTTTTGATCATGTTACCTGGAACACAACAAGACGAGGTACACAACAGGTTCTACAAAGGAACACTGTATCCACTGGAGGTGTGTTGCGAAGACTTGCCGTGGTAGAGTTACTACAGTTGGAAACCATGTCAGGAACTCCACTCCTCACAACCATGGCCCACAAGAACCTGACACGGTGAGATTCATCAGCAACATGAGGAAGAGGGCCAGAGAAGAGATTACCACAGTTCCAACCCTGTATCAGGAAGCAGTTGCCCAAGAAGATCCTGACGTGGTTCCTCATCTACCATCCTATGCAAGCCTTAGCAGTGCCCTCTACCGACATATGAGACACACCATACCAGCACTCCCCCAGACAAGAGGTGGTGTGGAACTTGACGGAAAGTGGACAGAGACAGCTGATGGCCAACCTTACGTGTTGTTTGCAGATGGTGAATACGACGAAAAGATGTTAGTCTTTTCCTCTATGGATCAGCTGACATGGATGGTACATTTCATCAACGCACGTGGCTTGATTATAGGGTCAATATCTGGGGTTATTAATTTTTTGTGAACGACCTCTCAAGGGCTTGGTTATCAGATAACCAACGTTCCTCAGAGGTCGGTTACCATAAAGACCCCAAGGGCGGTTATCTGACCAACTCTCGGTGCGATACCGGGAACAAGGCTCGGCTTCACCTCACCTCGAGAAAATCTTTTCCCTTGGCAGATCGGGTTTGACGACCCTATGCCTCTCTAACTCAATGTTTTTGTTGGAAACATCTTCAATAAATAAATACAGAACCATTCAAAAAATTTTTTTACAATATCTACACACTGCAAATAATAAATTTGAAACCGGCGGGACCTCCTTCGCCCTTTTCCATTCTCCTAAGGTTAACCTGAATCATCTGAAAAATGATATGGTTGGGTTTTTACACAGGATGATTGAGGTAGATTTGTAATGAATAATTTGAGTCACGCCAATAATTGATTCTGTTTTGTCGATTCTCAGCTAAATACATTGTAAGAAAGATACTGACAACACATTTGTCTTTTATTGTCTTCTTGTCTTCAACAGCCCATGCTTGTGGAAAGAGGATCAGGTCAAATTTACTGATTTCATTGATACATGTGATCGTATCCCAGATGATCGATGCTCATTAAGTCATTCATTGGATTGCAGACTGGTGTATTTACAGACCGCATCATCCATTAAGAAATCTCTACTAAGTGCAGAGTCGATTGTACAATTCCTGACTCTTTGACGCCGTATTCAGCACTATTGCAGCTGTACAACGCGGTCTATATAGAAACACCCGGGTCTGGACCAGACAAGTAGGTGATTTACACTATGCGATATGATGACAGAGCATGTGTTTATGAATCAGTATTACATGAGTGATGAGACCAGGTGCTCGCAAAAGGGGAGCCTATCTTGCCCCACCGGTAGCCCGTCATAAAACATACACAAAAGCTAGTATATGCAGTGCCTGGCCACAAGTGAATCATCAAAATGGCCGCCGCTACGTTTACGTCCGGTGTGGGTATGTCTTGTTATTTTGGAAATAAAGAAATACAAGGTAGGTACACCTACCTTTGTTGATCAGTATATACAAGGGTAGGTACACTTACCTTTGGTGATCAGTATTTGGTTATATGACTCTTTGCGAGAATTACGTGTCTCAATCTCCCCTAGGAATCGACTGATATAAGCTCTGAATATGAGTGAAGTGGGAGACGAGTCCAGAGTCGAATTTGACCGTTTGCACTAAGTCTTCTCTGTTTTGATGTTGTGTATTTCTTTTTCCACTTGAATTTTCAATGTCCTCCATATATTTTCAATGTCCTCCATATATTTTCAATGTCCTCCATATATTTTCAATTTCCATGCCATATATTTTTTCAATGTCCTCCATATATTTTCAATGTCCTCCATATATTTTCAATAATATTGATGACAGGGCTCTTTGAAACCAAGTCCTTACAATTGACATCACTTTCAGGTTCAACGGTTCCGTTCTTCGAGACGAGTGGACCGGCGCATTGTCGTCTTGGAAAATCCACTCGTTATTGACAAAGTTCTTTGTGATAACTGGCCACAAATTGTCCTCAAAGGACACCGATATATTTGGCTGAATTGATGGGTACCTTCAACCGGTACCAGAGTCCCCACACCTCTGAAAGTGACACCCCTAAACATATCACAGATATTTTTACGGCCGCCTCTTTGGCCCAAACACCCGGGCGCCACACCTCGTTGGGCTTGCACCAAACACTGACACACTTCTGCCGATTAATTACAACTTGGGACTCATCCGGAAAATATCACTTGCTTTTCCGATAATTATCCGGAGTGCGATTTAATCATTCTTTACACCATGCTACACGAAGTTTTCTGTTGTTTGGACTGATAACTTTCCTACAGGAGAAAATCCATGAAGACTAAGACGACGTCTATTAGTCTTTGAAGATAATTTATGAGGGCAATGACAGATTCACAAGATTGGTCCAATTCACTCCACAGGTGTTCTTCGATTGTCCCGAACACAGTTTCACACAAGATTGGTCAATTCACACACAGGTGTTCTTCGATTGTCCCGAACACAGATTCACAAGATTGGTCAATTCAATCACAGGTGTTCTTCGATTATCCCTAACACAAATTCACAAGATTGGTCAATTCACTCCACAGGTGTTCTTCGATTGTCCCCTAACACTGATTCACAAGATTGGTCAATTCACTCACAGGTGTTCTTCGATTGTCCTAACACAACGAAGATTTTCCGATCCACCCGATCATCTCACAAACAGGGCCTGACCGCTTCGTGACCCGTTTTCGATATTTAACAAATCGCTTCAAACATTTACAGACACCAGACTGACTTACTCCTAATATATCAGCCATATATCTTTGACTTTGGCCATCTAGATGTAAATTGACAGCGATTTCATTTTAATCAGTTTGTCATTTGTTTAAGTTTGGCAGCCATGGCTAGCAGACGACATGAATATTTTTAACTTGTAACCTCCCTTTAGTCTTATTTCCTGTTTGGATTACCACAGATATACCAGACAGCTTACCTAATATGTTTCAACTCAATTTAAAAATATCTACCAGAAAAACCGGACAGGCTACTTTTGAAATTTGACCGTCCGAGATGAGAAATAGACCGTTCGGACGGTCGTCCAGGGGAATTTTAAACGCTGCTTTTGGTCAGGCACTGTAGCTGGACTATTGCCGAGCGCGGCATTATCAACAAACAAAAAACATTACTACATTACTGGTGTGTCTTCCTTCCAGGGCATCACTGACAGCTTCTTAGGACCGAGTCTAGAGGGACCTTCGGTGTATCTACTCCGTGAGTGTTCAGACCATCAGCATTCTGCTTCCTCTCTGGTCCGGGCTCAAGACAGCAGGGCTGTATGCTCTACGCCCCCGTTACATACACCGGTCAATGAATACACACTGATGATCGTGTGTGTGTCATTGTCGTCATCAGTGGCCTTAATGCTGGCAATACCACTGTGTTCCTCATTCTGGTTGGCTGCAGCTGCAACTTCGGGGACGGGACTGGCTGGAGGGTTTTAGTCACTGGTGAGTAATAAGTGTGTCTTAGTGGGACGGAAACAACAGTACGATCATTTTAATCTTTTGCAAATCCAATTTTGATCATGTCACGTCTGTATAATTTTGGCCTTTCATATTTCTTGACATTATGTGGTACCTCACAGTATGGGAAGAAATGAGGATCTAGGACCGTTATCAAGCTCATTGGTTTGGTCGACATACACAGACCTTGGCAGGTTGCCTGATACTATCGCTGGACGGGCGGTGGTGTAACCTAGTGGTTAAAACCTATGCTCGTCACGCCGAAATCCGGGTTCAATTCTCTAAATGGGTACAATGTGTGAAGCCCATTTCTGGTGTTCCCCGCTGTGATATTGCTAGAATATTGCTAAAAGCGGCTTAAAACTAAACTCACTCACGCACTCACTACTATCGCTGGAAGAGTCCTGAACAACATTCACTCAGTCTCTTAGTAATATATATTTACGGTTACATAAACTTGTGCCGTCATTTGTGTTCTAGAATAAGTATATTGCGATATCTCTGTGCACATAGCAAGATAAGATATTACAAAGACAAATTAGAGCATAAATTCCGCCGTGTTTATGTATACATGCATACATATCATTAACGTAATATCAATCCGTATGTAATAACGTAATTCATATACCTGTATGTTCTATAATTGCAGCCACCACTGCCAAAATAGGTGATTTAAGTCGAGAGAGTGCTCTCCCATTTCACATGATGGCGCTGGCGTTATGTACCGGAAACGTCCTTGGAGCATTGGTTATCTCCCCTTTTCTCAACGACACAGTCCGCCATGGCAACATATCTATCTTACAGGACATGCACATGACATCATCCGAATGTGGAGACTCCGAGTCGAGTATAGTTTATGCATATTTGTGTTTTGCGTCATTGGGAGCAATACTCGTCATTCTTCTGACTGTGTTACGGGTATGCTTGGACAACAATATTGAGCGGGTCTTAAAAGAGAAAAACAATAAGGAATCGTTTGGGAAAGTGGAACTAATTTTTATCATCTTTATTTCATGTTTACTGCTCTTAACGGCTGCCACCCATGTCCTGTATGGGAGTTTTCTCCTCCTGTTTGGAACTCGTAGCGCTCTGAAAATATCTGAGAAGATAATGGCCCTTATGACGTCATCGTATTATGCCGTCACGATGTTTGGGCGTTTAGGTGGCGTGCTTGTGAGTCTACTAATATCACAGCTGTTGCTAATCACTGCGTGTTTAGTTGGGGTCCTAGCCACGTCTGTTTTTCTGGTATTCACTGCAGAAAGAAGCTTGGTGTTCTTGTGGGCTGGTTCTAATGTTCTCGGTCTATTCTATTCACCTCTATTCGCCTCACTGATAGCGTGGGCGGTTGAAAATGTAACAGTAAACGACACTGTTTACACCATCATCATGTTGGTTGATTATGGGGGATGTCGTTAAATTCTCTTGTGGTAGGACAACTAATGTTTGCCTTCGGACCTCAGATGCTGCATTATTCTTTTGCAGTATTGGGTGGTATACAAATAACTTTATTCCTATGTCTAATTTGCCTGGGAAAGCTCATAGGGAAACAAAAGAAGGATGGATACAGCGATCCTACTGGTACCTAATAATATGTATTCTACCATGACTTCAGTAAACACCGGATTGTGATTGGTTAATTAACGTCATTCAGGAGGTATATAATCACGTTATACAGGTCTCTGTTTTCCGTGCACAATCATACATGCACAGCAAAATAACTCGGTTTCCGCAATGCGGAAACCTGGTAGAAAAGTGGACTGAAACTTAAAGTTTCCACCTAGAATCCAGTGAGTTTCCGTTCTTTTACATTGAGTTTCCGCAATAACGGAAACTTACAATTACCCACTTTCAAAGGGTTTCCCGCAAGGTTTCCGTTACCCACCTCCAACAGGTTTCCGCAAGGTATCCGTTACCAACACTCCAAGAAGTTTCCGTTGAGTTTCAGTTAACTTTGAATCCATCAGGTTTCCGCAAGGTTTCAGTTATTAAGACTCCAACAGGTTTCCGCATAGTTTCAGTTACCAACAATCCGACATAGTTTCCGCATAGTTTCAGTTCCCAGCAATCCGACATAGTTTCCGCATAGTTTCAGTTACCAACAATCCGACAAGGTTTCCGCATAGTTTCAGTTACCGGTTTCAATTTCAGGTTCACGGGTTTTCATATGCGTTTCAAAGAGCTAAATGTAAACATTCTTCTTTATTTATATCATAAACTCTTGTTCAAAACAATATAAGCAATTTGTTATTATCATGACATTTACTAAAAGAAAAACAGAATATATAATAAGATTCATTGTTTTATTTTCTCAACATGGTATGGATTAGCATTTAAGGCAAATAAAGATCATACATATAACTAGTAATATAGCACTAAAGAACAGGGCAAAACATGTTGGCATAACTCAATCCAGTTTTAGAAATCATATATCATTTATAACAAAGTTGTAATTTTTCATCAGTTAAACTTTCATTCACTTATTATCTTGAAATAGCATGTTAGATACGAAATTTATTTCTAAAATCAGGCTAATGATGAAAAATAACAATAACATACAACTTAACACAGTGATAAAACATAGTTGCATCGGACATTTATTTGCACGCCTTGGCATTCAGCCACACACTCTAAGTCACAACTATCGCCAAACATCCACTATGATATACAATAACAACATACAGCTTACAATACAAAAATAAAATAAAAATTACATTATGAAATTGAAAATAAATTCAATTAAATTGCAAGAGCTGGTCAGTGGGCCCTGTAAGGGGCATCCCTGGGCGGAGATCCCTCTGTTACTTTGGTTGGATGCCTCATCCTCGTCCTCCTGTTGGCCTTGACGAGAGCAGTGGAGGTGTAGATTCTTTCCAAGTCCAGTGTCGTCGTGTATGCCATAAACTTGCTGGACTCACAAAGACAAAGGGACGGAATGCAACTAATTGACGTCATCTTCGTCACTCACGACTGGTGATGTCATGTCTATGGTGAGTGTTGTCGCTACCTTTTTCTATCGTCTATCTGGCCAATCAATAGATGCAAGTCTGTTTGGGCGTTGTGCAAGTTTCTGAAAATGGCAGGTTATAACGAATTACTAGGTTATTTTGATGAATTACACAAACATCAATCAACAAAGAAACTGACAATGCCAAGGATGATTTAAAATGAGTAATCCACAAGTAACTTTGAATAAAAGAGAACTAAATTGAACAATCACACTTTGCACTAGTTTTCTCAAAACTCAAATTATGCAATTCATCACACTTCATTGACCGAATGTAATATCTTATTTTCTAAAGAGGACACAGAATCTATACAAACTTTGCTCTGGAGTTACATGCTTCCCAGACCAGAGGTAGTAATATGTTATATATAATATCTGAACATTTATTGCATTTCTATGTAGTAATAATGGTACTAGTAATAGATTTTCATCAACGTTGTGGTGTCCACCTCCGTGATGTTGCTGGAATATTGCTAAAAGCGGCGTAAAACCAAACTCAGTCAGGCAGTTGTATTGTTGAAGGCACAAGTATATTCACCCAGTAGTGACTGTATGTTTACACCATTACGTCTTTTGAGGTGTATTTAGAAGTGAATAATACAAGACGCGAATGTTTCCGGATGTCAAGGTCTTTATTATGTGAAAACACAATGTTTCGGAGTGAATGCTTACACCTGACGAAGGGGTAAGCATTCACTCTGGAAACATGTTTTCACATAATAAAGTTGACATCCATAAACTCTTGTCTCTACTCTATTAATTGGAAATAATTTACTACTTATAATGAAAGTCACTACAGATAGGTCAAAATTACCTTCACACATGTTTCAGCTGACCATCCTTGGTCATTCGTTATACAGTCTGCAGACTCATCATCAGCTGAAAAAATAAACAATAACACGTTACTTTTCTTTGCATTTCTCCATTCATTCATTTGAGGTTTAACAAACCCCAAACAATTGCAGCGACATTTATACCAACAAGCAAACTACAGATTTATCACTTTAAGGTTATGCAATGAGTAAGTGAACGGCCTGACATAAACATCCCGATGAATGAAGTTCAGTTATCTCATGTGACATAACCTTGCAGTAATTACGGTATTGTAAAATCAAGGGGTCCAGGTGTAGGTGAATTCGTAACCAAAACCGGTTCGTAGACGTCAAAATCCGGTGGATTCGTAGACGGATTGAGCGGTGAATTCGTAGACGTTATTAAAATGGGAATAGTTCACCCTCAATGATGAAGAAAATCGACGAAAGGTGTTTTCATTTTTTGAAATAAATAAAATATATCAGGTAAGTATGATCGGCGGTGAAAATATCCATAAATAATAAAAAACCCAAATATGCTTCACCGTGGTCACAAATTCAGACACATCTAAGACCGCTAATATATTAAATTCAGTTGTGTAAAATTAAAAGTTGTGTACAATTAAAAGAAATGTATTAGGTAAGTATCGTCAGAGAAGTAGCAGAAAACACATCTTAGGAAAACACTTACATCTCCCACACAGAGTACTTCGCAATCAAAACAACTCACCACTTCCTAATTAACATTCACAACAACTCAGTGAAACCAGTTAATCCACATAATGGTCGGGAAATTATGATGAGTAGACTAATTTTGTCTAATCCGCCGACAAAGTTTACCTGTACACACACTTGTGGTATATAAACCTCAAGAAGGTGAGAAGAAATCATTCTGCATCAACCATGGCTCTATGCGTTGCATGTGCGAAAGAAGTGCGTCCGAGACAACATGCCATCCAGTGCGACAGCTGCGATCAGTGGCAGCATCGCCTTTGCGACACAGGGATAGATATCACAACCTACCGACAGATGACAAAAAGGGCACCTGCAGATGGACTTCTTCTGTAGCAGATGTTCACTCCCCCCGCCGTCTCCAATTTCTCCGACTCTTCCTCTGTCCCCGACCCTGCCTCTCTCTCCACCATCGTCGCCGAACCCTACATCACCTACATCGCCCGACTCATCATTCGACCTCACTTCCGCCACCATCATCGCAACAGATGATGTATTCGAGGAGTGAGTTTTATTAATTTTTATTATTAATTATTTCTATTTCATTTCACTTAGATAATTAACCATATTAATATAATTCAATTTAAATTTTAAATTTGATACTTCATCATTTTAGTTCTATTGCTGACCCGGACCCCCAACCCATGCCCGACGATCATCAGCTTCAAGCCGAATGGAATCTTCTGCCGACCGGCAGCAAACGTGGCAAACCCCTTTTAGTTGATAGCAGAGGATTTTCCTACACCATCCAGGTAATGAATAATGAAATGAGTCATACGTATTTGATTACATTGGAACGACGTTGGTATACACATGTGACTACAAAAAATGTATATACTAAAATATGTTTCTTTCTTTAACAGAAGACAAGATCGTATTGTGTGTACTGGTGGTGCTCTGTGCGGCCAAAGGAGGGTCGGTGCACTGCCGCGGTTTCACAGAGAGGTGAAACTTTCACCCGCGGAGCAGCCGACCACAACCATGAGCCGACGACAGGACTTCTTACCAAGGCCACCATCAACATGAAGGTATTTTGTCGTTTTATTTATGACGACGTTTGTATCATTCTTTATATCTGGCGATTATTACAAGTCGTCTGGCGTGACGTGTAATGGCTGCCCATACCTCTAATAATTATCATTTGGATAATAATGGTTTTCACTACATTTTAAATTATTATTAAATTAATTTAACATTTTCACATGTTTTTCTTCTGTAGATTTGCTCCCGCTTCCTCCCGAGTGGCTTTCTAAAAGCGGATGTAAAGACTGGAGGTCAGCGTCATCTGGTATTGGCAAGCGATCAACAATTAAAGACGTTAAAGACGGCCAAGACTTGGTACATCGACTCAACATTCCGTGTTGTGTCACCACCTTTTTATCAGCTGCTATCAATACATGCCTTCCTCGTCTCCGGATCGTCGATGAAACAAGTGCCCCTTCTGTTTGCATTGATGTCGCGGCGCCAGATAGAGGACTACGTGGCCGTAAGTAGTTAAATAATAGCTAATCTAATTACTGTACTCTGTTCATTGTCATCAATTAATGATGTAATTATCTGTTTAACAGGTCTTCGACGCGGTGAACGACATAATGGACAACGTAGCAGTTGAAAAAATGGTCACAGACTTTGAGGCGGCGACCTGGAGAGGCTTTAACAGAGTTTTTCCGGCCGTCCAGATCAAGGGCTGCACCTTCCATATGAATCAGGCGATTTATAGGAAAGTGCAGAACTTGGGTCTGGCTACGGCTTACGACGAGGACGTGGGAACACACAGGTGAATATTTTTTTGTTTCTTTTTACTATCTTTCAGATGATCTTGTTTAAAAAATTATCTGCATTTCTCATTTTTATAATTTGTTTTTTAGATTCATCAAAAAGCTTATGGGCTTGCAGTTCCTCGACTCAGCCCATATCGAGCCAGCATTTATGAAGGTCAAACAACAAGCTGTGACACAGAATCTGATCGCCCTCTGTGAATATTTTGAGTCGACGTGGATTCGAAGCTCTGTGTGGACCATCACAAATTGGAGCGTGTTTGGGACGGCCATCCGCACGAACAATGACCTGGAAAGCTGGCACAGGCGATTAAATCAACTCTCCGGGCGACGTTGCCTACCTTTTTACAGGCTGCTTCCCCTCCTCTTCCGAGAGGCTGACCTGCTTCCCCTGCAGATTCGCCTTGTGACAGACGGTCAGCTGGACAGAAGGCAGCATGCTGGCCAGCGTGCCAAGGCAGATAAATTTTTTAGATTATGGGACGATTTCCAGGCAACAACTATTACCGTGTCCCAGCTGCTGAGGGAGGTGTCGAAACTTAATGGGCCAATGGTCACTGAGTGACTGTGTTACTACTGTGATATGTGCTGTTTTGAACATTGTTGTTAAATATATTACATTATCACTCTTCCATAACAATGTTGTCTGTTTTTTTACATTTTACGACGCTTCATCTTTATTACACATACAGTCACATAGTAACAATATTTTCGTATCACTGAAAATAGAAAACCCGATATATAAAAATACATTTAAAACAAGTGTAGACAAGAGACGGGAAAATATTCGTTGACTCTTCATTCAGCTGTCCTTAGTTTCGTATCACTGAAAACAAAGCATACGGGAAAATATTCATTCATAATTTCCTTGAGCTGCCCTTGAGCTGCCCTTAGTTTCGTATCACTGAAAAAAAAGCATAACAACTTCGTTATAAACATTCTCAGTAACATCTAAGTACAATTCAAACTATATATTCCATTATTTATACACGTCTACGAATTCACCGTCTACGAACCGGTTTTGGTTACGAATTCACCGCGTCTACGAACTGGTTTTGTCTACGAAATCACTGTCACCCATGTGCAATCTCCTCTTTTACATTCTGTCGTAACAGAATTAGTGACCGATGGTTTAGGACAAATTCTATGAACTTCAAAGATATTAATTAATTTTTTTTTTTCAATTATCATGGGTTGTCGCTGTACATGAAAAATGTAAATACATGTTTAAGGTAATTGTGTGATGTGTAAATAATGAATAATGTGATATTAAAACTGAAGATATTTAAAATACAAATATTCGTATGTGCATTTCACAAACAATCTCAAATGGCGTTTCTAAAGCGGGAAAGTATATAAATGTCAGAAGTGAGATTTTAATCTTCCAAAACTAGCTTTTATATGAGATTGTGCTTGTTCGAGATCAAACGATATACTGGAATAAAATTGTTTCACAATGATTTGCAGACCATTATGACGTCATTGTTACCTTGACGTCACAATCAAAACATAAGAAATTTCACTCCATCTGATGCTGGTTTCAACACTGATTATATAACTGTTTCCAACCATAAAAGCAAGAAAAGATCATTTTGGATGATGAATAGAAGCTCACGTTCGAGTCATCTGATACATAATCATCAGCTCTTGTCCATAAAGTTTTAAATTCCCCATGAATCCCCGATGTTATTATCTTCTATTGAATAGTGTTGATATATTTGATATACTAGGTGCGTTTCTGTGTATTTTCCTCTTTGATTAATGACGTCACATTATTATCCACATGGTCAACGTATATGTAGTTGCATACTAATCTCGTACGTCACACGAGCGTCGTATCGCGTTGACCTGTGTCGTAACGACTTGACCTGAGATTCTAACGATTTGATTGGATAACCGATGACCTCTCAATTAGGTCACATTCTGACTAAACTATTTTTTCATTCATAACAAACACGTGAATTCATTCATTCTACAACTTAAATGCATTGTGGGAATGTAAACATTGCGAACGTTGCCGTGTCGCTGTTTAATTGTGAGTCGAACTGAGACATTATATCCGTCGAAAACCATAAACGCAATGTTTCCACCAGTGATGTTAGCCGAATGAAGCAACTGCAAACCAAGAAAGGGGGTGCTACGGAGTAGTTTACTGTAGGAGGCTGTACGAGGGGATGACAACTTACATGCATCGTGACGTCGGTTACCAAGGCAGTGACGTCATTACAGTGTGACGTCATGCAAATATTGTACTACAGTACAAAACCCTTCCGCAACCTCTTTATGAAACCGGTTTCGGTTTGAAACCAAAAAAAACCCAAAATACGCTATTTTGTCAATTAATGCATGTAAGACGTGGGTAATAAATAAAATACCACACTCTGTCTCATTACATACGAATTATACGAAACGAGTGTCCTTCCTATTTACATACGAATTATACGAAACTCGTGACCTTCCTATGTTATCTGTGACCTCGCTTTCGCTCGGTCAGATACCATAGGAAGGACACTCGTTTCGTATAATTCGTATGTAATGAGACCTCGTGTAGTATTCTCTATATATGATGTCACGGCGTATCAGTGTCGACGTCATTTTGTCCATGTATTACACGCTGTGTTGTTCTCGGATGGGAAATTCACAGACTAGTGTATGGAATTGGTTGAAATCTCACAATTGATGATTGCTTCATTACCAACGAACAATCATCGAAAAAAATTGGTTATTTTCCTATCCAGGTTGTTATTGCAGATATGTATAACATGATGCAACTTGCTACGTTAAAGTGATGACTTATATATCATGAACATAAACTTCCTGGAGTCTTAGAGAAATATTCAGTCATGACTTTTCAGATAGTGAAGTAAATTAAACACGTTTTCAGGTCCTGACATCTTCTAAGATACGTTCCATTGTCAAGTATTTCAAAGACTAAACCAGTAGTTCCAAAATCGTTTATGTTCGATTATGAGAAAATGTGATCGATTGCTTGGCCGTTTTGTCACTGCGACCAATCTTCGATTATATCAATAAATCGGAACACCACTATCACAGACACACACATAGAGTGAGTGAGTTTAGTTTTACGCCGCACTCAGCAATATCCCAGCTATATGCCAGCGGACTGTAAATAATCGAGTCTGGACCAGATAATCTAGTGATTGACAGCATGAGCATCGATCTATGCAACTGGGATACGATGACATGTGTCAAAGCCAGCGAGCCTGACCACCCGATCCCGTTAGTCGCCTCTTACGACAAGCATACGTTACTGAAGATCAATTCTAACCCGGAGAAACATTACTACGCTGATGTGTTTGTTGAACGCCGTATGTATTCTGCGAATGTTTCACCTGCACGACGTAGTTATGTAAACAATCGTGTCTGGACCAGACAATCCAGTGAGTTAAATCATGACTGTGAATCAACCAAGTCACCGAGGCTGACCTTCCGCGCGACTTAGGGTTGGGTAAGAAGTGAACAGCCAAGCAAACAAAGAATGTGGTACAGGTTTGACAGTGTGCGCGTGTTATGTTCAATACGTTCTACGTCTGTGAGCAGTGGAGGAAGAGACCTTCGATTATACAAAAATCGTCTGATTCCTGCAGACTGCACATGCAAATGATCTGTATGTAGTGTTACAGTCAATCTGCCAAACCAATCGTTTAAGCTATAAAATGAAACACACACAAAAATAAAGTGAACACTTTATTTATCCAGTTTCAACATACCGCTTTGCATTATGTGTACTTGAGACTTGAATGACACCGGTTGTTGCACAGAAGATTGTTCTTATAGCATTTGCATTTCTTGTTCCCACATCTCTTGCTACCAGCACAGTTACACTTTACCAAACCCTGGCCTCCTGATAAAGACTCGGCTCCAACAGCAGTACGAAGGGATACTGTAGTTTCAGTGTTGACCTCTGATAAAGTTAAGAGTTTCTTTTGGCACAAATCGAACTGGTTCCTCGAGAACTTGCCCTGGGGGACACCAGCAGTGCAGGCGCTTGTATACTGTCCGTTGTCACTCACAGTGGTGATCACACCCTGAATGTTTCTCGCATAACCACAACCACTGTCCACTGCTGGCATGGGAGACGACATTCAAAACAAATACCTTGCATTGACTTTGATGGATTGACTAAAACTGTTCAGGCAATCAGTCTAACTAGATCTCTATCTTTTTAGTCATTTGACCAAATGACTGAAACATTTAGTCTTTTGACCAAATGACTGATCGTTTTAGTAATTTGACCAAATGACTGAAATTGTCAGTCATTTGGTCAAATAACTGGTTTGACAGATTGACTGTAACATATACACACTTCCATTTAACACCAACAAATGTACAAATGTACGAAATACTGTCATGTATATCCGTGGTTGGCTGGTGGACTCTGCGTCAATAAACCATCAAACCTGAGACTGCTGTGAAGGTGACGACTTGGGTTTTCTGTCAGACCAAATGGTGGACTACCTCCGAAAAGAAGAATAATGACAATTATTATGGATATACAACTTCTTTAATTCTGTGGAGGCGACGTTTCGACATAGATTCTAATGTCGTTGTCAAGCACACTGCTTAGAATCTATCAGGGCTAAAACATCCTGTAAAAATCGTGGCCTTAACTCACTAAGTTGCCACTAACCATCGTTCGCATTAACCAGATTTGCCATTGTCAGATTTCCACCTCTTTCAAAACCATTACGTAAACGTGTCAGTCTGCTTAAGGGGATGTATACTACCCATCAAAAGCTTAGACTCACTTAAAGCACTCGCTATATGTTATGTATATACTAGTATATACATATGGTTACATCGAAGATGAATTTCTCAACTAACTTGGGGGAACCAACTGCAAACCTTGTGCAGATTAAATGCACGAGTATCAAGCATCAAATTGCTAGAAAAAACGTGCAGATATCGTGCATGTGAACAGCTGCGTTTTTGTGTAAAGTTGTGTTAAGAAATCGCCAATTTTCACTGAGTTTCATCATTTATTGAACTCATGACAGTAATGTTTTGAACGTTACGAATTTGTTTTACAATACATCAGTTCATGTATAAACAGTACCTTTAAACAGTATAGAATAGTCTGCAAAATCTAATTTAGAACAGTTGCCTGAGTAAGAGGCTAAATGTACACCAGTGAGTCTAAGCGTTTGATGGGTAGTATATTACAGTGCTGGGGGGAAACTTTCTACAGAAATGTGTGGACCTTGCTGAACAGCAGCTACAAGCCAAAGGCCCCAGTGCATCCATCCAGGCCAATGTTCAAGATTGCCTGTTACCAGCATGACACATTGCTTCCTGTCTTGTGAGAATTTACTGTGGAGAGTTGCCCACGTCAAGAGCCCCTGGTTGTTTGAGTGGATACCGCTTTTCATCAGACATAATTACTCATGCTATATCAGACTGGTGCTGAGTGCACAGGACTGTGAAGCCTCTTACAACCATAAACTCACTCACTCACTCAGAACACAATAACCAAACACCAGAGACATAATTCTTGTTTTCATCTTCATTTTATTTGATAATACCATATATGGTACAGATTGTAATTTTAGCATAATCAACATGTAAATCCATAACAAAATAAAGATGTATAATATGTAGTATGATATAAGTATAGCATCACACAAATTTGTGACCACAACTATGTAAATACCCTAAGCCATGACCTGAGTAATAAAACCTGATGGTATACACGTACTTGATCATTGGCTAAACACAGCCATAAGATATTCTTTATAACTAAATGATTGACTACGCATGACTAGTTGTTCATTGGATTTCATCAACTTCTGTCAAGATTATGATGGAATAAGCACTAAAACCCGTAATTACATGAAGAACTGATAAGATACATATTGTATGTTTTTTATATAGGCAGTTTGTGATAGTTACCTGAGGAATTGTATTTTTCCTAACCGTTAAGTGGGATTTCACCTAACCCTATTACAATCCAAGGTTAGTTTATCTAGCCATTTCGTACATGACATACAGGGGGTGTCACTAACTTTGTCTTTAAATTATTATTGTTATTTTATTTTTTATTTTTGGATTGGGGGCGAGTGTCACATTGTACATGCTTCTCCATAAAAATCATCCCCCACTAGCCTTTAATTATGAACTATACCCTATAAGGCACATGCGAAAGACAGTCACATCATATTTCAGACGGATCTCCCTTGTACAGAAAATCTTTATATTAGCTCAAACAAAAAGTGTTAGAAAGTCATCATGTCATGGTCCCATTTGTACACAGTATAGTTAGACTTGGTTGTAACATGTGACAGTGAAACAAGCTGACTAACTTCAAGGCTTCAACTTCATACTGTATCACAAGGTAAATCATGTATTGAGAGACAACATATACTATGATGATGATCATATGTAAAACGATCTTAAAAAGATATTGTCAAATAATATTTTCTTGAGTCTCAGCCACTGTTATTACACATACAACTGACTAAATCTCATGACAAGTACAGCCATGGTGAAAATATCCACTGTGTTTGGAGATGTGATAAACAGTTTGTATGGAAAGAGAACAGGGCCTAGATTTTCAAAGCTCTCATTGTGAGATAGTCGTGAGTGCCATACATTAACATTACACATGAACTTACGATTATCTTAGCACGAAGAGAGCTTAGAAAATATAGGCCCTGGTATTCTATTTATCACATATATTTTTCAGTGTTCTTCACGAGTTTACCCTACAAATCAAAGCATTATTGCAGCAGACTCAAAGTTATTTTGACATCCTTGCAATCTCATCAACTGATGTCCCAGTGCTCACTACTACTACAACATGAATTTCTATTTGAAATTGTCATTTAATTTTATTTCACAACATATTCAGAAAAATGCACTTATTGACCTCTGAACACAATATAAAGCATCTTAAATAGAGACAGATGGCAAGGGTAGATATCACGCCAGGTTATTGAAACAGTGCTTTTTCTAAAATAGAAAAAAAACAGCATAATGCATCTGTCATGTTTAAATATATCAATAATATCATCAGTGAATCCTGATACCCTAAATGGAAATGGCTTCACAAAATGGCTACACCATGTGGATGGTATCTGATCAACAGATTTCTTGGCTGGATATGTTGTGTTGGTAAATAAACTGAAGCTAACTAAGTGTATGTTGTAAAACACCCAAAAGTATACAGGCAAAAACATTTCTTAAACAAATCAATGATAAACTTATTCAACAAATATTCAAACCTGTGTAAGAAATTAACTGAGCTAAAACAGGTTTTCTCATTAGAACATATCCGAGTGCTCTCTGCCTTCTTAAACTTTAACCAACCATTGAAATGACAAATAAGAAGTCTGCACTAAAGATCAGAAAGTAGCCACCTACATTTGATGGCACTTTTCAAACTGGTGATTTCCAATCCCGACTATACTTTGAAAAATATAACAAACTCTTTGATTCATAATTTGAAAACTGAGCTGAACATTGTGTAATGTCTAATAGATGACAATGGCTTTATGTCAGCACTTCCCATGAGCTATGAAAATTCTCTTTCATTTCAAATGTATATCCCATTTATCACAAGTGAAAGATAGACAATGACTTGAACAGAATCAGTTGTACAACATAACTGTCTTTTTGAATACCCAGTGTTAACCCTTTTTGAGGTTATATTAATATGAAACACATACCAACGGTCTCCTTCCCAACCTAGTAAACACCCTGCTTCACTGGAGGCCTAGGGAATGGTGTTATGACATGACACATGATTGGATGTCCCCAGATTTAATTTCAGTGATAATGAGAACTAACATATGTTCTTAACAGAGATTGCAATATTGTAGTCTAAGGGCGTAAAAATCTGTTAACAATACAATAACAGCAAAGATTCCAATGTTGATTCTTTTGAACACCAAAACAAACAAATTGTAAATTCTTGACCAGAATTTTTCCATAATGTCTTGGTTATTGGATATCTCTAAAAGCCAAAAATTCTTGGAAGTCCTTACGACAGACCACTTATGTAATACACCTTCATGAAGAGCTAGGTTGGAATTGAACTCATTAGAAGCAACTAGTGGATTGGATGGTCAGATTCGCTGATGTGGTTGATGAACACCTCAATTGCATAGACCAATGCCCATTCAGTTCATCATGGTGTTGTCCGATACAAACTTGATAATTAACAGACCTCTGTTACATAGTATGGATATTGCTTGGTGCAGCATTAACATGATTAAGCAACAAACAAACAAATTCTGTACTGCACAATACTGCAACATTTTGCAATGCCATTTTTCAGCAATATATTTGTGACCAGGATATTTCATCCCACTGAATTAATTATATTTTCGAATATTTGAGATCAAGTCTGATACTATTTTCCGTATTAAGGAGGCACATGGAAATGATTACACTAGAGGCAAAGTAGCAGTAAATATTTGCCATGTCAGTGAGTTTTGGAAATCAACTGGCGGTTTAAACAAATGTGGCCTAAGTGATTATCTTAGGTTTTCATTCTCCAGTCTACTTGACAGCCTTTCCATAGATACCTGGAGTGCTAGTCTTGAACATGTGAATATCAAAATGTGTCAGGTCAACTTTTGAGAAACCAGCTTGATGGATGTCATTCCAAGACTCCCTGTTAATGTTGCAACCATCCACCATCTTCTTCCAAATTGGGTTGATCAAGTTCTGGATCCTCCTCTTGAACCTACCCTTCTTTGATGCCACATGTTCCACAAAATAGAAGATTCCATTCTGTAATTACAGACAGATCAATGGTTATGCAATGCCATTTCACGATGTAATTTCGGTATGTTCTGACACCATTGTCGAGCATGTCACATCAGTTGCTTGAAAACAGTGTTACAACATCCACCAAAAGATTGCTCATAATTGGAATAAAGAAATGGTGCATGCTTATATCTAAAGTCTTGCTTTCTCTCAAAGAATTTGATATTTATTCTCAAGGTGTAATCATATTAGATTAAGCCATACAAATGAAAGCCCTGTCACGTTTTTTCTGCATATATTTTGAACATTTTCAACTGATTTTTCAAACAGTAACATGGATGTGTGTGGCTTTGTGACAGTGACACAGAGTGTAGATAGGTGCCAAATTAGTATCATGAAAACCATGAGTAAGACTTTAATTACTAAATGGTATTACTTTTATTAATTGTTAATTAAAAACATATATCATATCTGAGTAAAACTTAAACGCAATATAAAAGTGAATCAGCTATGAATAAAATCTGGGTTAAGTAAACCCCTGTCCACCAAAGAAATTTGGCAGAAATTATTTCCCAATCTTGGCATCAGTTCAGCACTTACTGGTTTCAATATTCTTAGGACTTCACTTAAAACAGCCTTGACATCCCTCACAGTGCACAACACCAGAGTACAGACCACAGCATCACAACTGTTGTCTTCAACCTCGGGCATACTTTCGGCGAATCCCCACCACAAACTTCTTGATGCTCACGTTTGGATTCCGAAGGTGCACGTTCTCTTCTAAGTAAGTTTTGTTGTAAGGATTTGGATCCAAGCAAATTATTTCTGAGCCTGAAGGAAAGTTCTTGAAGTTCATGCCACTTCCTGAGCCGATTTCTAGCAGCTGTAAAGGACGGTTTGCTTTGCTTGCTTGTGATTTCAATTCAGAAAACACAACTGCTTTCTCATTTCGAATCCGCTTATGTGTCTTCTTTAAGAACCTATTCCCCATGTATGCTGTGAAACGCAAGCGAAATTGACGCAGTTTCTTTCTTGAAAGTGCAACGACAACCACGACAGTGACAACTGGCAGTAGATATTTCAGAAGAATACCTCTAGCAAAAATGTCTTCTAGCGCCATTTCAAAGCTTCCAAGGTTTACGTTGTTTTTTTCAGTAAAATAGAGACGACGACCGTTTTTTCACCTGTCTACCTGCTCAACATCATGTGTTTGAGAAGGGAGCTAACTCCCGAAGGCTTACGTTCCCGAGCACTCGGTTCATTTCTGAAACCGATGCAACTACATTGGTAAATTTCAGGTCGTAAAATCCGTTATCTTTGTCAGCACCAGAGTGATAGTGATAGGCCTTGGTATAAACAGAGACCATATATCGGTATATGGTCTCTGGTATAAACAAATCAAAATCACTTTGTGAAAAGGCCACAAAGTCTCAACGTGAAATAGGCCACATGAATTTGTACTTCACACGAAGTCTGTTTCTACAAACAAGAATATAAACACACAGAAATGAGATGTTCTATTAATTAGCAAGCTAATGGCGTACCTACTCCAATTTACGCTCGGGCATAATGTAAGTCACTTCAGTGATTTTGAACAGAGACCATATAATTATATGGTCTCTGTTTTGAACAACTAAGTTAATTTAATCTACTTAACTAAAACATAAGTTGAAACCGATATCGTTAAATTCAACAGTGTCCTTAATTGGACTTTGTCATTCTCCACTCACGCGTGAACGCGCGATGACTAGTTTTAACATATTGGGACCAGATTATATTACATAATTGCGACCCAAATACAAAATCCTAAAACGGTGCGTGCATATTTAGATGAAAGCGCCACATGAGTTTAGTCGCACAGAAAATTCTGGAAGAACATGGCGGCTGAGCTGTTTAGGTAGATTGGATACATGTACACACCGCTGTTGTCAGTTTTGTTGTCACTTATGAATTTGGCAATGCAGCTATTTATGCAGGAGTAATAAATGTTTATGCTTTCTTTTTTGCAGCAAGGCAAACGAAGAGTTCGTCAGTGAGAATTATCAGCGCGCAATCGAGGTAAACAAACCTTGTGACTCGTGTGGGCATGTACTGGATGTTTTTAAGTCATGTTTTTATTTAGTGAACTGTTGAAAGAATGGTGTGTCTTGTGACATGCACATTTGGTGAAATTTGACCGAGCCCGTGGAATTTTATGAATCGATATTTTTCGACACGGTTATTGGTATCCTTTATCGTCTACATGACAGCAGAGACCATATAATTATATGGTCTCTGATGACAGATGATTGTCACTGAACATATTCAGCAGTTAAAACTGAAAATGAAACAATCTCCTTCCACATACTGAAAGTAGTCCATTGCCTCATCGTTTCCCAAAAAAGAATAGACTCTACTGTCAGCTTTAAACACAAAATACCTTGGTTTCTCCTATTCGATGACCTAACAAGGTATTGTCAGCTGTCATGAGTGAAAAAGAATATCATCATACTAAATCATAAATTAACTGAACAAGTGCACTAAAGTGCATACTTTGTCAGGTGGTAACAGTATTTAAAACGGATGCTACTGGCTAGCGACCAGTTATCGCAGCATACCAGTTATCGTCAACACATGGGTGTAGTGCTTGCACAGACAGCTTGACTTGTACTTCCGTAGTACTTCACACATTGACACATCACACAAGCAATAGGCTACGAGAGTTAAAATCAAGGTGTCTGTGCTAGCGCTACAGCCAGGTGTTGGCCATAACTGGTACTCAGCGATAACTGGTTGCTAGCCAGTAGTGAAATCAGTCAATATTTTTGCAAATACATACAACGCCACCAATATTTGACAACCACATAATTCACATACAAACAGTCAAGTAATGTGTATTGTATTCAACAAGATGTTTTTAGTCGATAGACGAAAGTTCAATCTCCCCACAACATGAAAGGACTACAACCAATCCGATGCAGTAAATAGTAGCTGCAACATTTGTACAAAGGTTGTACCTGTTTTTATCCTCTCTCAGAGTAGCAGTTTCATGGTAGTGGGTGAACAGAAATTCACATGACACCAAATTATTATTACTGTAGTGTAGAATTTCAGGTGGACCCAATGCCCACACACTGGTTTTGTGCACTTGGCCCATTGAACAAAAGTAACACTTGTGCAATTTCCTAAACTTGCCACAAACACCAGTGTCATTGTGAGAGAACAATGCATAAAGAGAATGCTCTAATATGGCCCATTCTTGCCCCCAACGGCTGTTCCGTCTCCGCTCCTCCATGCCTGGTGCACTGTCATCACCTGTTTTATTTGGTTGCCTTTTCTTCTGTTCTTTATTGCTTTTATGTCAGATGAGTTTTTCGATGCCATTTTCAGTAATGGCCTTTCCTCTGACAGGTTTGCTGACCTTTTTCAAACTTTGACTGAACAGTTTCTTATACTACACCCCTTCTCTTACAAAGAATCTCACAGGTTTGTGTCACATCAGCTGTACCTCAGTTACACTCTAGCATATTCTAATTTTCTGGGCTTCTGAACATGAATCTCAAGGGAACATGCGAGGCGACTGAACACAAACCTCAAGGGAACATGCGAGGTCACCGCAAACTGAGGGCATGGTCATATCTTTGTGACCTAAATGAAATGATGAACACAGTTTCTCAGAATCTGAACCTACTCTCTGTGCCTTGGTTCAAACTGCAAACTTTTGGAAGGAAATCCTTTGCCTGCTCTGCCCTTCTACTCTGGAACTCTCTCCCTATCACCATTAAATCAGCAGTTGACTTTAATTCCTTGGAACGACTTCTCAAGACCCATCTGTTTTCACTGCGTTATGACTAGCTACTATATATGTATATTATCCACACACTTTGTTAGCGCTTTGAGCATGGGCCTTGTGCATGGAAAAGGTGCATGATAAGTTCACATTTATTATTATTATTATTAAGTGAGCCTTTCAAGCATCCATATTTTTCTTTCCAGCGACATTGATGGAGAATGTTGAGAAATTCCAACATGTTGATATGTCTATAACAATGTAGGAAACGTAAAAACAGTGTTAACTTGTTGTTGGTGAGCCCCATGTGTACCCTGTACAAGACCCTTACACAAGATACAGAGAAGATGTGTACAGTGTGTTGAAATTTACTGTTAAGTCTTCACTAGGCTCATCAACCCAATCTACACAAAACCCATATAACAATGAAATCTGAGTAAATTTACAGATATTTACTAGGTCCACTTGCATGTTTGGTGAAATGATGACTTGTATCACTTCATTAATTCAGTTTGTTATTTGTGGTGACTAGAATGGATAACATCTATTTACGAATATTTTTTATGAGTGACATTTAAATGAAACAGGTGTTATTCATCAAAGCGAGATATGCAAAACCGAATATATACAGGCCATGCATATATCTTGTGTCAGTTTGCCAAGGACCCTTACAGTCCTGTTATAAGGCTATATAAACTGGGTCTGGAACAGGTTACCTGAGTACCCAGGTTGGATGAATACTTTTCACCACCCAGGTCCTGAAAAATCTAAGCTTAGTTTCATTTTGTTATTGTATTTGGTCTGAAGGAAAAAGGACCCGTGAAGATCCGGGGTAGAATAGGTCTTCAGCAACCCATGTGCTTGCCATGAAAAGGCGACTATCTTGTCGTAAGAGGCGACTAACGGGATCGGGTGGTCAATTTCGCTGACTTGGTTGACACATGTCATCGGTTCCCAATTGCGCAGATCGATGCTCATGCTGTTGATCACTGGATTGTCTGGTCCAGACTCGATTATTTACAGACCGCCGCCATATAGCTGGAATATTGCTGAGTGCGGCGTAAAACTAAACTCACTCACTCACTCACTGAAGGAAAAAGTAAGCTTTTTGTCACTTTTTACTCGAAATTAATCAGCTTGCATTAAAAAAGTCCATTCCATTCCAAAGTGTGAACTATGTAGAATATGCCATCTGTTTTTATATGATTTTTGTACACATCACATTTTCAAAAGAAATTCATTTTCTAGAACATATATTGATTGTCATCCAAACAGTCTAAATATGTCTTTCAAATTTGTTCATGAAATAGAAGTGTACCCTGCCAAAAGTTGAATAAAAGATGAATGAGTCGTGTTGATGTTTGCCTTTAGTATCTGGTCATGTTGGTATAGCTGTCTCTGTATCTCTTCAGCTCTATTCTGAAGCCATCCAGGCAGAAGGGGAGAGAGATGAGTTCTACGTGAACAGAGCCCAGGCTTATCTTAAGCTTGAGAAGTACACAGGTGAGATGGGTTTACCATGGTCCTGATTTGTTGAACTCATGTCCATGGTGTAATATTGTCAAAATTCTGCTGTATATCTTATCCCTGTGACTTGTATGGCTCCTACAATTCACTCGCGTATTCTATGAATCGACCCGTATCCCTTCATGAATTCCAATCATCATTCTAGAATCAAATATTCATGCATGTTTTTTAAAAAGAATGTTTTTACTTGAATTTGGTATTATTTATCAAAGTGAAATATGTAAAATGGAATATATCCCAAAACAAGCAGGATGGTAGTCAATGTAATTTGACATTAATGTGGTCACTGGTGATTGTCGTGATAAATTTACACTGTCTAAATGGTCAAAAACCATCCGTGAATGAATTTTGTTATTGTTTCACTGAATATATTGAATAGTACATCAACTGCTGATTTGTTATTGTATTCTTTACTCAATATTTGTATTTGTTGCCCAATATTCCTGATATGTGTCATATTGATTCATTGTACTGTAGCTCTAGCGACTTGAGCCATCAGTTTCATATGTAAACAATCTCATTAAAAACAGATGTTGTACTGTCATCATAGTGATCTCATTAAAAACAGATGTTGTATTGTTATACGATCCTAATCTCATTAAAATCAGATCTATTGCTCTAATTAAACGCCAAACTCAGAAAGAACACCATGGGAACAACAGCTCAAAAAGACAATGCACATAATATGTCTACAAAATATACTCCTCACAACAAATTAAGCAACAAGTATTTTCAGTGTAATATCTTTATCACTCGCATAGCGATTTTTGCCGACACGTTACTGAAAGGTAAATATTCAAAGAATACATAACCTTTAGTGACTGTCAAATTGATTTAGCTGATAACATTGACAACATCACCCGAACACAACCACCCTCAGAATCAACATGCAAAATGTGTGGCATGGATGTGCTCCACTTTTTACACACTCTGATCGGCGGCGTAAACCCACCTGTGATCATTCCCCTGGCACAACAAGCGGGTCCTGACTTCCTGTTTATGGATGATAATGCCTGGCCATGGATGATAATGCCTGAGAAGAGTTTTTAATGATGTTGTTTAGATCAACAACATCACACATATGGACTGGGCTGCAAGGTCACTTGATCTTAATCCCATTGAACATGCTTAGGGCATTATTGGAAGTTGTGTTTACGGTCTCCATGTTCACCCCCAGACTCAGCAGGCGTTACAGAGAGAATGGCAAATCATTCCACAACAGCAACTTTAAAGGCTCATGTGGTCAATGCAAAGACGTGTAGAAGCTTGCATTTGTGCTCGTGGTGGTCATACGCGTTGCTGAACACTGTGTCACTGTCCCAAACTGACTTGAACCTTAATGTTAACATTTTGCTCCATCAATGCAGCACATTTTGCACGACTGTTTCACGGGTACATGCTTTTGATGATTTCTAAGTCTATTATTGCTCAATTCCATTTCATATCATTTTGTTAATCGTGTGTATATATGTTTCACCTTTCTATTGCATCATTCCATGATTTGCAATTTCAATAAATGAAAATGTAATGAGACTAAAAATTTGTGTTGCTTAACTTTTGTGAGGAGTATATATGCTGCCTGTTATTTCCATTTGGATGCTGTTGTGTCAAAGTTGAAGGAACCTTTTTAAATATTTAAAGTTATCTGAAGTTCACCTCAACTGCAAAATGATGACTAAATAAGGGTTATGCTTTTACCAAGATTTTACTTCTTGACTATAGTAGGTTGGGCACTTCAAGGCACACAAAGTTTCACACAAGGGTGTTCGACCATACTGTGTTTCAAGACACCAAAATCTTAGATCTATCTAATCTATGCACTGAGGTTTTAAGCCTGCTGATTGGTTGATTTGATCATGTCACATGATTGAAGGAGGATTTGTCAGGTCTACACTTATATCGTATCAGAACAGGATAACTGGTTTTGATGATGAAGCTGAAGTACGACGTTTGTCTTGAACAGGAACACTTATTAAGAAGTTGTCTATCCATACAAAGAGTTCCTCCTCATCATACCAGCTTCTAAATGCCACTTAAAGTAGTTAAACATTTCTCTTGTAGTGTTTGTTAGATAGATGCATTTGGAGCCTGGTTTCCTGGCAGGTGTAGGAAATTAGGTTTAATGATCATCTTCAACTTTGATTTTCAGAGGCGTATAATGACTGCAGCAAGGCATGTACGATTAGGCCGCAGAATGTAAAAGCACATTTCCGGAAAGGGTATGTACTCTTATTTATCAGAAGAAATAAATTGGTTGACACATGTCATCGGTTCCCAATGGCGCAGATTGATGCTCATGCTGTTGATCACTGGATTGTCTGGTCCAGACTTGATTATTTACAGACCGCCGCCATATAGCTGGAATATTGCTGAGTGCAGCTTAACCTAACCTAAACTCACTCACTCACTAGATTGACTGGTATCCCATAGCTTCTACCAATTGCTGACTAAGGCATTGAACAACATTTACTGTTTCCAGAAGGATTTGTTATGTTTTAATACTGAATAATATTGGAGTTGTATGACAGCAGCCTGTGGTGAATAATTGAGTCAGGGCCAGACGATGCTGTGATTGATAATATCAGCAACAACCCATGGTGCCATGTGTGATGACACACCATGAACCAAGCAACAGAACCTGTATACCTGAGTCACTATCCAGGTGATTGGATGAATGACACTATACAGCCTGAGATGGGAGAAGCAGTTTCCGAGAATGCTGGTAATGGGTGGAGCTGGACCCAAGTGTAAAGTCAAATTCACTCTGTCAGAGATTCTAAAATGCTTCGGTGAAAGATCAAAGGTGCCGACAGTACTTCATCAGACGATAATGTGCACATTTTGCATTACGTCACAATGTATTGGCATCACTGCGCCATTCTAGTCTGCCCCCTTGTAATCAAACCATTTTGCATTACGTCACAATGTAAGAGACGTCACGATGCATGTCAGTTGTCATCACCTCATACGGCCTCCTACAGTAAACTACTCCGTTGCATCTCGTTTCTTGGTTTGCAGTTGCTTCACGGAGCTAACATCACTGGTGGAAACATTACGTTTATGTTTTATGACAGTTAAAATGTCTCAATTCGGGGGGGTGGGGAGTGGTGGGCAGACACATCAATAGAACAGCGAGGCAGTTAGCCCTGTGCGAGGATTCTTAATTTAGGTCACCGACACCGTATTTGTTTTCTGCCTTAAATTAATCGTAATTATCCTTAGAAAGTATTAAATTTGGCATATTAGAAAAGAAATACAGTTCGCTCTACCACCATGTATAGTTTAATAAAGCACACTTTCGCCCTGAACTATTATAACGTTAAGGCACTTGGACGCAAGCATCCTAGTACTTTAACTATAATAGTTCAGGGCGAAAGTGTGCTTTATTACACTATACATGGTGGTAGAGCGAACAGTATTTCTTAAATATGTAATGAAACCAACTGACTTTATTTGCACCTTGTATACATTATGACATCTGTGACTGGGAATGGATGGCTGATGAGGGTCATTGTGTCATTACAGTGTGGATCAGTGCCTTTCATCAGTGTTAAAGGTCACATGCAACCAAAAAATCAAACATAATTAAAACACAATTATCACTTCTTCATGACATATAATATGCATTGCTGATTATGAAAAAACAAATAAACAAAATTATAAGCGTATAATCGCAAATCAAAAGTGCAATATTTTGTACTTGGGTTTACCTCCCTCGAAACGAAGCAGCCGGGATACCGAACCCAGTCAGAGCGGGTGGGTGTGCACTCAAGTGTAACCGCTGGTTCATTTGCAGATGCCGCTCACTGTGTGTGTATATATAGAGATGTTGGGTTTTGTAAATACATGCTAATTTTTTGTGTATAACATTTTGCAATCAACAGACATCATAACATGTCATGTGTTCAAGTATCACACCTGCCTGTCTGTGTAATTACATAATGTGACAGAGACCGAACTCGGGCCATAAATCAATGCGTTTTGTTTGTGGTGTATAGCCTGATTGTGTTAAGTTCGAATTGCATGTGGTCAGTGATTGCAGTTGTGTATTGAATATTGTCATCAGCAGACAGGCAGGCAGACACACAGGTGTCAATAAAACAAGACATTGAGTTTTGTCTGTGACAACGACATATCTATATCACAGTTAGAAATTCTGTCAACGCTAAATAGTGACATTGCTTTTAAGTATCGAACTGAGAGAGTGTGGCGGTAAGAAGAACGTGTGGTGAAATAGACAAATGAAATTATATAAACAGTTAATTTACTGTCATAACATGTAAAAAGTTCGCGCCTGTTAGATATCAACAAAACATTAGAAAAATAGCTCACACCAAAACCTTCAACGAGTATTCACCCGACAACCCGCTTCCAAGCTGCGCGAACCTATTTACTTGCGCACATACTATGAGCGCAGCCCAACTGTTGAAACCTGTTTTCCCCAGAAAAGTCTGGGGAAAATTAGTGAAACGTTTGAACTCCGATTTCGCGCGTTTTTTTTCATCGCGTTATTTTTCAACTTTATAAGTTGAATTTGCATTTTTGACGATTTGTTTCGGTATGTCCATACCGAAAGGTATCAGAATCTGCAAAGTTGTGTTTTACGTTGCTTGTGACCTTTAAGTATGTCTAGTCTTGGGCCTAGATTTTCGAAGGTCTCTTAACGCTAAGATGGTCGTAAGTACCATACATTAACATTAAATTACAACTATCTTTGCTCTCAGAGATCTTGAAAATCTAGGCCCAGACTTATATCTACAGGTTGCTGATAGGATTGGGATGTGTGTGCAGCATATCATAACATTCACCCCATCTCTATGTAGATAGAACCTGTGAAGATCCGGCTTAGAATTGATCTTCAGTAACCCATGCTTCTTGCAAGAGGCAACAAACAGGATCGGGTGGTCAGATTCGCCGACTTAGTTGACACATGTCATGGTGTCTCAATTGAGTAGATCAATTCTCATGCTGATGATCGCTGGATTGTCTGGTCCAGACTAGAATATTTACAGACGACCTCCATACAGCTAGAATATTGCTCAGTGCAGCGTAAAACTAAACTCATTCACTATGTAGATAGGCATAACATCTGCATGGGTGGCTAAGATGTCTAATGTACCAAATCCTCCCTGCTTGTGAGTCATGTACTTAAACCATGTCAGGAGGTCAGCGTATCCTCTTATTCATTGGATTGAGTACATGATTCTGGGTGTGCCAGCATCATATCAATGCTCAACCCCAAGCTACATTCCTTTGGTTCCTCACACATGTAGCTGAATATTTGTGTGCTTTCTTTTCAGAATTGCACTCTTCCATCTTAAAGATTACAAAAATGCTATTGATGCTTTCCGAGAAGGACAGTCCCTAGATCGTAAGTACTTCTGCATGAAGAACAGTTGTAGAATTAGTCTGAAAGTCATTGCGTCCTTGTCATAAGTCCTCATGATACAGGATGAAAGTTTAGGAGACCTCTGTATTCAGTACTGTAACAGCACACCAGAGAGACACCCAGTCATCCTAATTTTGAAGCCTGCAGAACAGATGTCATCAATTCTTTAAAATTTGATTTTCATAAAACCAAAGGGGCTGTAATGAAGTAATTGTGTATCTTTGTTTACAGTGTTTCATGTCTGTGGCTAAGCTACTATATGTTATTTAGATCTTTAGTCATGGATTAATAACCCTGTGTGAAACGTATGTTGCTGTGATAGCAAAGATGTGAGAGGGGTCAGCCAGGTGCTGCTGTGCTGTTAGATATTCCATAGGGTGGTGTGGTAATCTAGCTTTGATTTTGAAGTTTGATTTGATTGTTTTTACTGTGCTTCATGGGCATTTCAACAAAAAGTTATTACAGTATTTGTTTACTGCCTGTCCAGACAAACTGAAATGGTTAAATGAAGGATTTGCTGCTATTGCACATGAAGTGATGTTTTTCTGCATTTTCCTGTCACTTTTCTGAATTGTTCTGAAAACTTTTCAGTAATTTCTATTCTTGTGGGTAATAAAGTATGATATTGGTGGTTTTACAGCAGCAGATTCTAACTATGCAAAGTGGCTTGAGAAGTGTGAAGCAGAGTTGCCTCCCTTGACTTCGTCCTCAACAGAAGAGGCATCCTTAGCTCCAACAAAGCCTACGACGGAGACTTCAACGCAGCCCACAGCGGAGCCTCCAACAAAGTCAACAGCAGAGCCAATCCAGATGCCATCAAAACCAAAAGCAAAGTATGTCAGCATTTATAGCCTCAACATTCAGTCCTTCACTGTTAATATGTCACAGGTTTTGCACACACTACATTCCATTAATGTCTGTGAACATCTCCTAAAGTACATTACTGACCTGTTTTTAGCCAGAATTTGGCTGTGTGTAGCTCATGAAAATCAGATCAGCCCTTGTCATTACTCAAACATTATGCAAACTTACCATAAGCTGACATTACAGCATCCACTAGATTCTCCAGTAGGCTATGGCTCATGCTGTGCATACGAGTCCAGAAACACTGGTGTGATATGTTATAACTCATCATCCATGTGTGTTGTCACCGGCAACTGTCTCGCATGGTTTCATTCACTGCTTCAAAATAATGACTTTTGTGCCAAATATTTTTGTGTGTTTGCAGGTGATGAAGGAATTATGTTTCCAGAACTCTGTGAAGTAATGACAATGTCAGTTCTTTTGCCGTAGGCAAATCTGTATCAACATATATTTTTTCTGATGCTTGACATCAGTGTTATTGTCAACATTGACAAACCATTAAATTGTGTAATTGAAATGTATCAAAGTTTCCAATTGGACACGTATTTAAATCCGACTTCATGAAGACTTTGTTCTTTAAACTCGTTTGGATCAGAAACAGTTTTGCGAGTGAGATCACCAGACAAAAGGTGGAACACTTCTTGTGAAATTTTAGAATTAGCCTTGAAACGTGCTTGGACAGCCAATTTGCCTCAAGTTACTATTAAGTCTATTGCGTACAAGTACGCTTGAAGTTTCATAAATACTCAATGTGATCTACATGCGTACACACAGAAATGTCAAATTGTAGCTTGAGTACCGGTGGATAGATAAAATAACTGAAGCATATTGAGAGGTTCTTGCAGTCTTCTTATCATTTCTCATATTACAGATCAAATGTAAATCACAAACACTAACATTTAAACCTTATTATATTTTTGAAATTAATGGAAAATGGTAAAATACCCAAGTTGAGTGTGAGTGAGGTGAGTACAATTTATTTGGTTACTCAAAGGAAAGTTAGGATACCCAATTGAGATGAAGACAAGCGAGTACATAACTCAATGACCAAAAAAGTTTTCTGTAGCTCTGTATTGACATGTGTCTGTTGGTGTAGTGATGTTGACGTGCGTCTGTTGGTGTAGTGAAGTGTGTCTGTTGGTGTAGTGACGTGTGTCTGTTGGTGTAGTGATGTTGACGTGTCTGTTGGTGTAGTGACTTGTTTCTGTTGGTGTAGTGATGTTGACATGTGTCTGTTGGTGTAGTGATGTTGACGTGTCTGTTGGTGTAGTGACGTGTCTGTTGGTGTAGTGACGTGTGTCTGTTGGTGTAGTGATGTTGACATGTGTCTGTTGGTGTAGTGATGTTGACGTGTCTGTTGGTGTAGTGATGTTGATGTGTCTGTTGGTGTAGTGACGTGTCTGTTGGTGAAGTGATGACGTGTCTGTTGGTGTAGTGATGTTGACGTGTCTGTTGGTGTCGTGATTTTGATTGTCTGTTACTGTAGTGATGTGTGTCTGTTGGTGTAGTGATGTTGACGTGTCTGTTGGTGTAATGATGTTGAAGTGTCTGTTGGTGTAGTGATGTTGACGTGTTTCTGTTGGTGTAGTGATGTGTGTCTGTTGGTGTAGTTTTGTTGACGTGTCTGTTGGTGTAGTGACGTGCGTCTGTTGGTGTAGTGACGTGTGTCTGTTGGTGTAGTGATGTTGACGTGTCTGTTGGTGTAGTGATGTTGACGTGTCTGTTGGTGTAGTGACATGTGTCTGTTGGTGTAGTGAAGTGTGTCTGTTGGTGTAGTGACGTGTGTCTGTTGGTGTATTGACATGTGTCTGTTGGTGTAGTGATATTGACGTGTTTGTTGGTGTTGTGACGCGTGTCTGTTGGTGGAGTGACGTGTGTCTGTTGGTGTAGTGATGTTGACGTGTCTGTTGGTGGAGTGACGTGTGTCTGTTGGTGGAGTGACGTGTGTCTGTTGGTGGAGTGACCTGTGTCTGTTGGTGAAGTGATGTTGACGTGTCTGTTGGTGGAGTGACGTGTGTCTGTTGGTGTAGTAGCGTGTGTCTGTTGATGTAATGAGTGATGATGTTGGCGTGTCTGTTGGTGTAGTGGCGTGTCTGTTGGTTGCAGTGGCGATGCGTCTGTTGGTGTGTAGTGACGGCGTGTGTCTGTTGATGTAGTGATGTTGGCGTGTCTGTTGGTGTAGTGAACGTCGTCTGTTGTTGGCAGTAGTGGCGGTGGCTGTCTGTTGATGTAGTGATGTTGACGTGTCTGTTGGTGGAGTGACCTGTGTCTGTTGGTGGAGTGACCTGTGTCTGTTGGTGTAGTGACGTCGTCTGTTGGTGTAGTGGCGTGTGTCTGTTGATGTAGTGATGTTGGCGATGTCTGTTGGTGTAGTGAAAGCGATGCGTCTGTTGGTGGAAGTGGCGTGTGTCTGTTGATGTAGTGATGCGCGATCGTCTGTCTGTTGGTGGAGTGACCTGTGTCTGTTGGTGGAGCGTGACCTGTGTCTGTTGGTTATAGTGACGCGTGCTGTCTGTTGTTGGTGTAGTGATGTTGGCGATGTCTGTTGGTGTAGTAGGAGGTTGGCGTGTCTGTTGGTGTAGTGGCGTGTGTGTCTGTTGGTGTAGTGATGTTGGCGTGTCTGTTGATGTAGTGATGTTGGGACGTGTCTGTTGGTGGAGTGACCTTTGACGTGTCTGTTGGTGTAGTGACCCGTGTCTGTTGGTGTAGTGATGTTGACGCGTTGTCTGTTGGTGTCTGCGTAGTGTATGATGGCGCGTCTCGTTGGTGTAGTGGCGTGTGTCTGTTGGTGTTTCAGACATGACTGGTACCAGACTGCTACCCATGTCATAGTTACTCTGCTGATTAAGAATGTGGCCAAAGAAGATTTCACTGCTGACATAAAAGAACACACTGTAAGTAACAACTGTCACCACGGTCACTTGTTGCTGTGTGTGAACCAGCCGACAAACACCAGGTGCAGGGAAGTGAGTGAAGCCAGAAGTGTACATTGAACAGGTGCTTGTAATTTCATCAGGCATGAACAGTTGTGGCTTTAGTCCCATGGCATCAGGAACTCTTTCAATCTATGTCCAACCTTTTGATTTGACTTTCCCTTGCTTGTCTCCAGCATCATGTTCCATTGATGCTGGTGTTTTTGGTTATCAATGACCTCAATGTGAAAACACTGATGGCTTCAGCCCTCAACTGCCTCAAACTCAAGGGGACCACTAATTTTTGTTCATGGTAATCGTAATTTGTTGTACACATTTAGGATGAGATGTGAAGCAAGTGTGCGGGACCCCAAAACACTTTGTTACATCTGTCAGTTTGTTATGGGAGTCTTGGTAATAAAGGGAGTTTACTGGATGTTTATTTTATGATCTTACGAAATTTGTTTTGAGTGGAAGTAAATGCGAAGTTAGGCTTTGGCAGTGTCGGACAAGTGGAGTAATGCTGTGAAATTAGCTGTGAAGAGTTGTGACCCCTTATCTGTGACAAGATGGATGTGTCGTGGCTGATTATCTTACAACATTATTTCAAATATTCCCAATATTTAATTGCCAACATGAGGCAGCCCAGTTTGTCCGGTCAACTACCCTGCCGGAATAGAGTTACATCCCTTTGGGTCGGCAGGAGCCAGTGATTGTAGGTTGAAATCCCAGATCGTCAGCATCACCTGCTTACTTTTTGCATTCCTTTCCACTCTTCAAAGCAGCATTAAGCCCAACTGACCATGACAATATTGATGTATGTTTGCACCCAGTACCTGATACCTCCCCTCTCACAGTAGGGATGTTGTGCATGTTGCAGGTTAGTGTTTACATCAAACAGGGCAGTGGGGGCCGGACTACAGCTTGAGCTGGACCTGGCACACCTAATCGCGTCCGAACAGTCCAACTACAAGGTCATGTCTACCAAGGTAACTAGCAGGTTTAGTCCACCTAGATTATCCACTGTGTCTGTTATTCTGCTACTGATACACTTCACCGTAACTTTACACAACTTAACACAGAATTTATTTCATGAGGTGAAAACAACAGCTAATCAAAATTCCATATTTCAACACTAATTTGACATAGTTCTTTATTCAAAATAGAACATGTACTATGGTGGGTTTTTCTTTACTACAAACATTAAATGTGTGGGCAACAACATACCGAGGGATGTAGTTCCACATAGCCATTGCTATTGCAGGTAGAGATCAAGTTGAAAAAGGGAGAAGGCATCCAGTGGACAAAGCTTGAAGGTGAAGGCCAGCCCCAGGAACCAAATGCATACATGGCAGGTCAGTGTTATTTTCATCTTCAGTCATCACGTTGCCATAGTTACGATATTCAGACTGATGTTAAGACACTCACACCTTCGATGAGTCAAGATGCAGGGTCGTCCCATTACTGTCCGTTGTCTAGGGCTCCAACGTCTCTATGCAGAGTTGTGCCTGAAACTTATGGCCAGTTCACCTGTATTCTTTCCCAATAAGTCGGCTCAGTGCCTGTATTCAGGGTTTTGCCAAAGTGGTAGACAGTGATGGCTAATGCTCTGATATAACTGAACTACTGGAAGTGGCATTAAACAAACCATTCAGATACTCGAGGTTATTCATTGTGAGTGTTCTCCTCCGCCCCAGCACCTGTGGCACCTGTGGCAGCACCAACATCTCAGTATCCGTCGCCAAACCCAACGTCACGTAACTGGGACCAGCTGGCTCTGGAGGTGACTTCGATGAGGAAGAGCGGACGAGAGAAGAAGGAGGCGATGCTGCTCTCAACTCCCTCTTCCAGCAGATCTACTCTGGACGGACAGACGACAGTCAAGCTTCATCTTAGCTATGCTGAAATCATTTGTGAGTCCACTGTTTTTGTTATTTTCAACAAAACTTGGGGTTAACATTGGATTGCCTTGATAATACATGCTTCTTTTCAGTACATGTGGTGCCGAGGTGTTTAGAAAACTATTCTTTACTGTGTGTTTGTTTTACAGGACAACTGGCAGCATAGTGTTATTAAGCGCGTTGCTGTTCCATTATGTTGAGTACACTGTTCTTTCTTTGTGTTTGTTTTCAGTATGAATCTGGTGGCACTGTCCTGAGTACCAACTGGACAGAAGTCGGTAAAGACAAAGTAGAAGTCAAGCCCCCAGATGGACTGGAATGGAAGAAATACTGAAATCACCTCTCACATCACTATTTCCAGCTCGAATTTGTGTCACTTCACCTTATCAAGTGGACAGTTGGAACTATGATTATTTTTGCATACATATTTTGAAAACACATTCAGACCTTGACGATTCAGATTCCTGTGACTTGCCGTCATTTCCAGTTGAACTGAGGATGAATGTAACAGCTCATTTGATATGATTTCCTGTTGAGAATAGGCCAGGTGATTCGGCTTCCAATGCATCACGACAGCGACTACGCTGTAAGGTAATCCTGTGACAAGGACTAAAGGACGGGGATGAAATAATGAAGATCTCTACATGCTGCAGTACGATTCATGATTCCCACCATCTTCAGTTATCTAGCTTATTATTATGAATGCCCTTGATCCATTCACTATCAGTTGAGTACCATATCTTTGGAAACTTATCATCTCCATCTCTGAAGTTAATCACTACTGAAATAGTCTCCCTCACAAGTAGCGTTGATTCGACGGAAACTTTTAGATTCATGTCATTCAAATGAGACTCAATACAAAGGTGTGATAGTGAATGGGACCTGGGATTATCATAATGAATTGGAGATATTCGACCCTGGGCCCTGTTTCACAAAACTATCATAGCTCTACGACTGTCGTAGGTCTATGTTACAGTATAAGAGTTACGACAGTCTGTAGTGCTACGAAAGCTTTGTGAAACGGGGCCCTTGATTTCTGAGGGTGGATTGTGTCAGTTACTCTTATCAAATAGGAATGCTTTTACTGTGTATGTGTGAGATATTGCACCTGCAAAACGTAAAGACTTCACTGAAGTCATCCTGCTGTTCCAATAAATTCTGTGTTATTATGTGGATGACTTATCATCTGTTCTATGTTGGTCACTTATGTCTCACTTAACACTGAGGTGTGTGTATGGCCTGTTTCTCTAAGTCATTGCTGCTGCTTTGGCTGCTGGTAATAAGGTCCCATACATGCATCTTCTGTGTTTGAATCCAAGGTTAGCTCTAATTATATTTCAGTTTCTGTGACATTTACTTCTGGTAGTCACTTGGTCAAGAATATTAAGAGAATGGAGATATTTTCCTCTGGATTATCAAGAACCTATTCTGTTTGGAGTTGGACCTTGCTCACCATGTTTTCCCAAGACGATATGTCTACAAGATAAGGGTTGTTGTCACAACAGTCACACTTCAAATCAAGCACAAACACATTGGTTCATGTAAAATGATTAATCTAGAAGAAAACTGTGTGTATGTCAAGCCACCATTTGCCCTTCTGGTGTAGCCTAACTGGGTAGGCATGAGAAACGGAAAGAAAGAACTTTAACAATCAACTTTCTAACATATAATTTGACATCTTTACTGGCAAAGTCCTCTTCTGTTGTTTGTTCACGTGAAGCGATAGGATGTCGTTTTCTTACCCTCTGAAAAAAAGTTTGATGAAAGTGTAACACATAGATAAGCCGACCACCTTCTACAGACTATTGTTTTTGGTCCTCAAATTTGGCTTTTACAATGTATACAGTAATATACGGTAACTCATCTTGGCAGTGTCTACGGTAACGGACAAAAGTTGTCCTACCCGGACTGCTTTAGAATCTGGACAAATGAATCGGTCCCAAGCCAGGCCGTAATAGACAGATTCCACTGTATGTTGTATTTGTGATTACACTTTCTTAGTAAAGTACAGATTCTAGTTCTTTTTATTCGGTTGAGTCCTATCCGGGATTCCACCCCCCTCTCTCAGCGTAAGGCACCTAATTGCCAGAACACACAAGTAGTGGTCTGACCTACTGAACAACCTTAGTTTCATTTCCAGTTGTCAGAGTGTTTGAAAAAGTATGTATACATGACTACCAGTTATCAGACTTCTGTCTGTAAAAACCTTTGTGGCGGAATGGGTTAGAATGTTAACTTGGCTGGTGATTAGGTATCTCTCACAGAGAGGGTATGTTCGTATCCCTGACAAGACACAACCCTAAAAAGGTACTAGAATCTGTACTTCACTGAGAAAGTGTGATCCCAAATATAACTCATGTTGCCATCAACCACTTTCTAAAAGGTTTTTTGTACTAATCAACTTTCCGTGCCAGTCGTAACAAGCTTACTTATATGTAAAAATGTTCTACTGCACCTCTTACTTAACATACATACTACAATGTGTGAAGCCCATTTCTGGCGTCCCCCGCCGTGATGTTGCTGGAATATTGCTAAAAGCAGCGTAAAACCAAACTCAGTCAGTCAGTCAGTCAGTCACATACATACATACATACATACACACACACACACACATCTTTTTTCATACATACAGATATTGCCGATGTCTCTCTCTCTCTCTCTCTCTCTCTCTCTCTCTCTCTCTCTCTCTCTCTCTCTCTCTCTCTCTCTCTCTCTCTCTCTCTCTCTCTCTCTCTCTCTCTCTCTCTCTCTCTCTCTCTCTCTCTCTCTCTCTCTCTCTCTCTCTCTCTCACACACACACACACACACACACACACACACACATACATGTACTTTTCATGTGTCCTTGTAACTTTCTGGTCCGGCCATTTTCCCAAAGTTGAAGTCTACAAGCATGGTGTATGCAAGTTCCCATTAACTAGGATCCGGCGGTGAGATTCGCTGACTTGGTTGAAACATGTCATAGTATCCCAATTGCGTAGATCAATGCTCATGGTGTTGATCACTGGATTGTCTGGTCCAGACTCAAATATTTTCAGACCACTGCCATATAGATGGAATATTGCCAAGTGCAGTGTTAAACCAACCAACCAACCCATCATTCACTGGATTATATTTTACAGATTCAAGTTATTGACCAGTGTTGTTTTTTATTTTAGATGGAAATAAATATTTTAGATTTAAAAACTTTCTTAACTTTACAATGCACAGATTGAGGCTTTTGCTCTTGGCTGAGACTGAACAACCTGCAACATATGCAAGAGTGAGCTTAACTTCCTGGCTCTGTGGGCGGTGGGGTAGCCTAGTCTTTAAAGTGTTAAGCTCGTCATGCGAAGACCGGGTTCGGTTCCCCACATGGGTACAATGTGTGAAGCCCATTTCTGGTGTCCCCCACCGTGATATTGCTGGAATACTGCTAAAAGCGGCGTAAAACCATACTCACTCACTCACTCCTAGCTCTGTACAGGGCAACATCCTCCCTCAACAGAAATTAACACTTACAGGAGAAGTTGCTGCGTTTTGCAACTGTTAAGTATATAATTGCATTCAGTAACATATATTAGCGTCAATTTTGATTGCTTCACAAGGTACAGTTTCAAGATTTTGTCTTAAATAATTATTCAGGGGTTCAGGAATTTTATGCTAGTGGTAGTTTATATCATGAAGTAAGAGTAGAAGGGAACAGATTAGCCAGGCGTGCATGTCCAAGTCTAACAAATAACTATGGCCTATCGCAGCGTTTCTATTCAAAACCAACACACTGATGTAAGCCCGAAACAAGGGGGATCGTAACTATATCGTCAGCTTGGCAGGTGTCCAGCGACGAGTTTGAGGTGTTAAGTTTCTTCGAACAAGTAACGTTATTTATACTTGCGGAATGTGGTATTATTGGGCTGTCCTCAGACACAATACAATATATACATGTGCGGGGACCGAGAGATCGTTTGATCAAGGACATGGATTAAAAAGCTTATAACCTCGAGGTATCATTACCTATATAAAGCTGACTTAAAAATATTTTCTCAATGTCCCCAAACTAACTTTCAGCTAACCTGCTCAGACACAAAGCACTCGACCAATAATCCTTAGCATAAATATCATGATCTTAATCGGGCCACGGATTTCACAGGCAACTCCGTAGACCCGACAACAGCTTGTGATCGCGGTTGCTGTTTGGTTACCGGTGCTCTAGGGTGTCGCCAAAGACACGCAATAGTTCTACATATTAGGCTGACGTCTGCGGACTGGATGTCTACCCGGAGAGCAGTGGTTCGACCCTCAGCCACTTCACCAAAAGATGCGGGAAGATGGTACTTATTACTTCCCTCCCGGTTTTAGGGGCTAAAACAAGGATTTGTCGGCTTGGAGTTTATTGTGTCTGGTTGGGGTATAACCTACCATATTGCTACGCTGATAGCCCGTGTGACAACATTGAATTAGAATACGGTTCAACATGGCGTAAACATATCACTCAATCACTCGTTCTTTCAATATTGCCAAACAGAGCTGATATAACTGTTTCCATGAATACTGATTGAAATAGGTTTATATCGATCAATAGCCCAAACATTCAACAGAGATTATACAATTATATCCTAACCTTTGTAACAATTCATTGATAGAGTTGTCATTCTAATTTGAGATACGTCTCGAAAAATACATTCTGTGTCTATTTAAGTTGTCCCTTTGGAAATCGGTCTTCCTCAGCCTCAGCCTTTGGGCGGTGGGTTAGCCTAGTGGTTAAAGCGTTCGCTCGTCATGCCGAAGACCCAGGTTCGATTCCCAATATGGGTACAATGTGTGAAGCCCATTTCTGGTGTCCCCGTCGTGATATTGCGGAGAGCGGCGAAAACTCAGTAACTCATCCTCAGTCAAAACAGAGCTTGTTCTAATGACCACATGTATAATGAGGTCGCGGGTTCGATCCCCGACCGCGTCATACCAAAAGACGTTAAAATATGGTACTTGTTGGTCCCTGCCTGGCGCTCGGCATTAATGGGTACAACAAGGACTGGTCGGCTCGGAGTCAGTATAATGTGTCTGAGTGGGGTATTCATGCTTTACTGCGGCATGGTATCTCAGTGGGCTAGCACTATAAAACCAGCTTCAGTCTGGGCTAGTACAAGCAGCCGCACCTACACATACACACGCATGCACGTCGTCATATGAGCGAAATATTCTCCAGCGCGACGGTAAACCCAATTTCACCTCACCTCCTGTATAATGATATAACTGATTCATTTTGCCGACAGCTGAACTTTTAATCAGTTGTGTCAATGGAACGATATCAGTGATCGTTTCAATCTCCCCACGAGGTTGACGTGTATCGTTTCGGAGTATGAGATATGATTTTAATGGACCTGTTTGTTCAAAACTAAATGCCGTTGAAACATAACTCCAGAAATCTCGTTATGATATAATCTTTGACCGCCTCGGACAGTATGCGTATGTGTCTAGTCTATAGCTACAAACTAGCTTTCATACTATATATAGACAGAACATGTGACACAATACGGCCCAGGCTTTTATCTGATTTCCATGGGGCAGGGCGGCGGGGGTAGCCTAGTTGTTAAAGCGTTCGCTCGTCAAGCTGAAGACCGGGGTACGATTCCCCACATGGGTACAATGTGTCAAGCCCATTTCTGGTGTCTCCCGTCGAGATATTGCGGAGAGCGGCGAAAACTCTCCTGTCATGATATTGCTGGAATGTTGCCATCAACCACTTTCTAAAAGGTGTTTTTGTACTAATCAACTTTCCGTGCCTATCGTAACAAGCTTACTTATATGTAAAATGTTCAACTGCACCTCTTACTTAACATACATACTACAATGTGTGAAGCCCATTTCTAGTGTCTCCCGCCGTGATATTGCTGGAATATTGCTGCAAGCGGCGTAAAACTAAACTCATTCCCTCCGGGAAGAGTGAAATATAGCCATGCCCCTGTTTTACTGAAACAAATTATAGGCAAGCGCCCAAAGAATACAGTTTGTTGTTTTCATTTATATAAACAAATTGTAACTGAGCACCTGGCTATGTGGGAGAAAAATGAGTTCCTAAATATATAAAAATGTTCTTAAACTAAAACCCATCTCTCCATGAAAATCATATGGTTTCTCACTTAGATATATAATTTACTGAACAATTTGCTAAATAAAGACCATGATTTTTCAAGAGACACGTCTAAAAACAAAATTCGATAAAAAGTTTTAAAAATTGGCTTCGGTTATCGCCTGGAACCAAAAATGGACCACAGTCGCTTCACCAGTTGATAATAATAGTTTCCGCAGTGCAGTCTTTCTACCTGCACTATATATACTTTAAGCTGGCTCGGTCCCAGGCACCCAATACGTCGTATGCACAGAGACGTTCCGCTAGATCGCCATGTCATGTTTCCCTTAGTCTGTCTCACAGTCCCTGAACCATATGATTTTCCGTACTGCATGGCCCTCCCTGCTATGCTAAAGCATGAAGCAAGTCTAGATTTCATCAGGTTCGGAATCTCTGGTCTCCCTAGGCTCCTTTTCACCTTAAGTGGCTTTATTTGTTATATCAAAATAATGTATATTCAGAAACGTTAGTCTGTGTTTCCCTCTGTAAGCTCGTCGTCTCACGAAAAGCATGGCTTCCTCGTGACACACTGACGTCTACAGGTGCGCGTATTGCCTCCATAACGTTGGTTTCAGTGTTTTAGCGGGTTGACGTTGTGCTGCTGAGATATTGCTACACCATAAAACAACATCACTTTGTTTCTATAAAAGACTTGTATAAAGAACGCATACCAAAATACAAACTCTTTATGTCCTGATACAACATTTGGTAACTGTACAAATTCAACTAACGTGATCGCTGAATAATGCTGTGTAAGACAATAACATAACCAGGGCGCGGATACAGCTTTTTGAGAAGGTGTTTTGCCCACTATTGAGAAAAGGAGGGTGCACACTTCATTTCAGCCGAGTTTCAATGGTCTTTAAACAAACTTTCAGTACAAAGGGGTGGGTGGTGGTGGTGCGCGCACACACACACACACACACACACACACACACGCACACGCACACACACCTGGATCCGCCTATGCATATCAATTTGATATCAATCAAAGCATCGTCTAAATTATAAATGATTGCATTTGGGTTGGGGGTCTCATTTACTTTTCAAGGAAAGACTGTGGACATTAACTAGTGTCGACGGGTGTGACTGACATGGGTGTTTGTTGCTGGAGGTATTTTTCTCAAGTCAGCAAATAATGGACACAGAGCAATTTTCTCCATGATCTTACGGACAATCAACAGAAGAATCATATTTGTGAAGTTATTACACTTTTTCAGTAAAATTACAGTCAACTTAAAGGACTTCAACTTCAAGCCCAACATAATTGTAGATATCCTCCATGTTCCAGTCTACTACATGCCGTTTTTAAAACAAGGAAAAATACATTCTTTTTGCGATTTACACTACAGCTGCCTCAGCTGTGATGGCGAGTGACGTCACAAGCCAAGTTTACATTGACAGGGATTAATTCACGCCCACACAATACACAATCTGGACGATAACATAACTCTGAAAGACATATTCTCGACCACAGTCTTTGCAGTCACACTTCACAACACACTGTTCACTAAGCGAAACTTGCAGGAATTCGGGCACGAGTCAGCACTAGTCACTCGCATCTATCTACCCAGAAATAAGCAGTCATGAGAAAGCATCGTCCTTTTCCTCGAAAACGAAACTTTTGAAAACAGACGTAACTGTCAATTTTAGAACAGTCTCAGTTTCTTCCCTTGTATTTTATGCGACTTTGCAGTGAAGATTGCAGTAGCTGAATCTACGCTTACAATAGACATCCTCTGGGGTTCCGCTACCAACATAACAGTTCGGGTAGCAATGGAGAACTGATATTGCACTGTCAATCTTGTGACGCCAGACCTTCCCGCAAAGTGTCGTACTAAGTGACAGCAATGTTTCGAAGGCAGCAAATTCTGTGATAGAAATAACGTATACACTTTGATTTTTAAGAAAAACAAACAACCCACAAAGGTTGTGTCCTGTAATTTGATAGTCACATGCACGAAATCCAATATGGCCTCCTGTCGAAGCAGCGCCGGGTGAGGTGAGCAGGGTTGTTCAGGATTCACCTGGATTCTCCTGGTTGAATCGCGAGTGCCTGACGACTCTGAAGTCCTGGTTTCTCCTTGCACGACCTGCCCTCGACCGCTCCCCCACATCCCCTCTACTCCTGTTTGGGGAGTGAGGAACAAGAAGCTCCCGAGGTATCGTCTGCTCGATAGCAGAGTTATCGTCCCTGACAGGCCGTCTAGTTGTGCGGGGTCGTCTTTGAGAGAGGATTTGGCTTATAGGTAAATCGGATATTTCCGGTGGGTCCTCACCATCATCGCTAGTACTTTCTGTTGCTAACAGTTCGCGCGTTTGGGCCAACCGCAGACGAGATGTGATGGCTCTCAGGAACTCTTCGTCAAAAGAGTCTGGATCAGCGTCCGAGTGAGGGGGATTCAGATTGTCACAATCATAAGGCAGAGGCCGTTCCCTGTCATATTGCCGTTCACGTTCCTGCTGTTCCTCCAGATCATACAACACAAGCTGTTGGGCCGGAACCGGTTCTTTCAAAGTAAGATCTGGTTTGTCCGAAACTTCCCCGAGTCCGCTCATCTCGGAGAGAAACTGTCCTTCATTCGGAACTTCAAACGTACAGGAAATAAACAAGTCGTCATCGAATGACCTGAGACGCGTTGTTGAATTCCCCCTCCTTCTCTTTGATCTTTTGATTGATCGTAAACAACTGCCGCAGATCATTAGAGGCTCGAGATTGAGTCAGGCTGTCGTACAGCTTCTGCAGCTGGGTCCCCCACTCGTTCACTTCGATAAATCGAGCATTGATCTTTTGCTTATTGTCTTTCACTTGAGTCTTCACCATCTTTATCAAGGCTTCCTGCCTCCTTTCAAGCAAAAGACGGTATTCTATGAAAGTATCCTTGATTGAGACTCGGAGCTGCCTCTCGAGGATGTCCAACCGTTTAGAGGCGTTGGCTAATGAATCCCATCTCGATTTCATCTTGTCCAGGATCTCTTTTGTCTTGTTTTCCATCGTATCAAACTCTTCTGAACTTTCGCTGACGGCGTCGGTCACGTCGACAATGACGTGACCTTGTTGTTCCTTGTGGTCGAGCACGGTGCAGTCCCGACAGACGGGAAGAAAACACTTCTTACAGAAGAAATTCAGTGGCTGGCGCTCGTGTTTTGAACACACATTCTTCGACTTGGCAACAGCTTGGGACAGGAAGTCCATCATCTGGATGACCCTGTGGTCATTTGGGAGTTGGGCGATTCCTCCACGGCTTAAATATATCTCTACCCTACACTGTGGACATTTCAAGGCTCCATGTAGACCCTCATCCAGCCAAGATCGGTCACGTCTGGTTGCTGGCTGACTGTGGTCAAACACCTGCTTCAGACACGGAAGACAGAAGGTGTGGTTGCAGGGTAGAGATTTCGGTGGTCGTTCTTCGTTTTCAAATTTGTCCCGGCATATTTGACACCGGAGGAACTGCTCCTCAAAAGTCGCCTCGTCGACGATGAAGCTGCGTCCAGTGGCTCCTGCCGACGCGCCTGACTGATCTCCATCTGTTACGACATCCCCTGTCTCTGACGACATGGTGGTCTCGAACCCTTTCAGAGAGTAAAAGAAAAATATATATTATTATCAACAAAAATATAGATGTATTAAAAATCAATTTGAACTGTCTAATTATCTTAAATAATGTTATTAATATATGTATCCAATATAAAAGCTATACCAATTTTTATATTCGAGTACTGAAGTTGCAACAGCCCTACAGTACGAAGACAGGTAAGTTGCCTTCAAATAACCAATGCGTCGTTCAGAAAGCAAAGACAGTGACTAATGTCGCGTACCTGGCAAAAAATATACACTGAAAAATTAGATTTAGGAACACAGAACAATAATTCCAAACGTTATCAACATGTTTCAAAGATTCTTTGCAGAAACAGTGTAAGGTGAGGTGGTTAGGTGATATGGGGTTTAACGTCGATGCTTTAGAATATTTTCGTTCGATTCATATGACGACGTGCATGCGTGTTCAGAAAGCATAGTGTATGTGTGGCTGCTTTTTCAAAGTACTAGCCCATATGACGAGACTTAAGCTGCTTGTACTAGCCCAGACTTAAGCTGGTTTCTTTTATAGTGCTAGCCCACTGAGATACCATGCTGCAGTGAAGCAGGAATACCCCACTCAGACACATTATACTGACTCTGAGCCGACCAGTCCTTGTTGTACCCATTAATGCCGAGCGCCAGGCAGGGACTAACAAGTACCGTATTTAACGTCTTTTGGTATGACGCGGTCGGGGATCGAACCCGCGACCTTCCGCTCTCCGGGCGGACGCTCTAACCACTACACCACGGAGGCGGTCCGAAAGAAACAGTGTAAACTTATGTGTGTATATATTTTTTGCCCCTTTCACTACCAACACTGGGTTTGCCACTGAACAATCTCTTTTTGAAGTATTCTGTAACTGAACTAAAGTAACGATTTCGTCAGTGTTACATGCTTGGGATGATACTATCTAATAAACTGCCTTGTTTTCCTACAGATCATGGACGAATAAATAGAAAATCATCATCGTTTTTTTGTTCCCATATCTATTTCCACAAATGAGGCAGGAGCAGGTGGGATTCAAATACTTGTGTACACCCTTAAGAAAAGACTACTAGTATTCCTTCCGAAACTCGTATTCAACAAACCTTGTTAAACAACCTTAGAGTTAGCAGAATAAAATAATGTATTACGTAACGGCATACAGAACGAACACTGTAAGCTTGACAGCAAGACATTCACTGATAAGTTGAGTGACCCTGTCAACCCATAGTCGTATCCCAGTGATCGAGTTCACAAGCCAGTGTTATAAATGACTAACTCTTTTGTTAGACGAACCCCCTGTGAAACAAAGATGGCGTCCTGCCAAAATTTCTACCAGTAGTATTGGAATATATTTCACAAATCACAAGCTTATATCTGTGTTTGTAGGGGAAAAGTGTCTGCTAAATATTGCGTTTGATCAACACATTCCAGTTTTATGCAACTCGTTGGAAGCAAGTTACAAAAAAGGTAATTACTTGACAAGGAAATAGATGGTGGCTCATCTCACAGTACTGTACGTTTTAGTTTATGCATATTAGCTTTCAGTGAATTCGTAATACATTGATTTAGTTGGTAAATAAACTGATAATTACATTTAGGATATGATAAATCTGTAGAACAAATATAATGTAATATAAATCGGTTTATGTATGACGTTCCGTTTATACCAAATGCCAAAATATAATATTATAGAACAAGGTTAGAGCAACAGGTTATTACACGTATTAAGGTATAAATAACATAGAACAAATAAAGTATAACAGCGTTTCCTACTGTGTGTGTAATATTCAGGTCATAAATAATCTAGACGAAATCAAGTATAACATAGTTTGTAACTGTATATAATACCCGTTATTACACATACCAAGGTATAAATAATATAGAACAAATGAAGCATAACATCGTTTCCAACTGTCTATATGATATTCAGGTTATAGATAATGTAGACGAAATCAAGTATAACATAGTTTGTAACTGTATATAATACCCGTTATTACACATACCAAGGTATAAATAATATAGAACAAATGAAGCATAACATCGTTTCCAACTGTCTATATGATATTCAGGTTATAGATAATGTAGACGAAATCAAGTATAACATAGTTTGTAACTGTATATAATACCCGTTATTACACATACCAAGGTATAAATAATATAGAACAAATGAAGCATAACATCGTTTCCAACTGTCTATATGATATTCAGGTTATAGATAATGTAGACGAAATCAAGTATAACATAGTTTATAACTATGTGTAATAAACAGGTTATTATACATACCAAGGTATAAATAATGTAGAATAAATCAGGTATACCATAGTTTTAACTATATCTATAATACTTGGAGATCATAAAATATCAGATAAACGATTTAGAACAAATCAAGCACAACATACGTATACAATATTCAGGTTATACAAAATACCAAGTTGTAAATATTGTAAATAAATTTTATGTCATAGAACTGTACACATGATACTTTGACAGACTTCGTTGCAGTGTAATCACGTAGGGCTATAAAAGTATCTTTCAAAACCTCCTTCCCTTTTTTATTTTAAAAGATCTGATATTCTATTAATGTTTGTTTACATTTTGTGATACATTATTTTAGGTTTGTATTTTACAAATACCCTGTCGTGAACATCAATAATACGTCGTAGTTATTTATCGTTATGTATAAAAACACTGAGTAAATAGCATTAGTTGTCATTATGTTCATCAGTTAAAAAATATGAACAATATGAATTAACATTTAATTTGAAATATCACACATTCTCGTTATTTGGTAAAAAATATATATAGTCAAACTTCAAACAGACATTTTCCATGATATCTCAACATACCTTCTGTGATCAAACGTCTTCACCAATATTCGTCTATACTTTTTGTCTACCACATAGAATTGCACTCTGGAGTTTGTGTTTACATCCCCGTACGGCGTTATATAGGCATGACGTGCTAAGAATAACCCTGAATATAAATGATCACGTGACGATATATACTGTGATCGTCATACAAACCCAGTCTTGGTAAACAAATAAAACCAATTTTAAATGAATTATTAAATATGCATTCATTATTATCTTGCATGCTTGTTTAAAAACCGAGTTTTGTTCACGCAAAAGTTAAACATTTTGGATATGGTGTGTCAGCCTTTTGTTGGCGAGGGTTGTGTATCAATGTTTACTGTAGTGCTTGGACACGCTCCTACGTGGGTCGTGAATCACAACACTCGGCCCCTTGCCAAAAACCAAAACAAGCCACTCCGCTACGTCCCAAACATATATGACACATAATAGAAAGTTAGTTGATTGAAATTAACAAACCTTCACTGGTTATTTCTTGAAATACAGTCCATTTTGTGTCAGCCATCTCGGGCGCTTGTGCTGCTGTACTGTTCCATGATCGATCGAGCGCGACATTCACATACATGTACGGACACGCTTGAAACGGGCCAACATAAAGTATAACGGTAACTATGCCGTTGTGTAACGGCAATCGAGTTACTAATCGAAAATATGATGATCTCATCTTTTTAACATTGTGTCAGGCTGTTGGAATCTAGACGGAAATAAAAGATTAAGAGAAATGACTGAATATTCCTAAAAACTTGCCTTCTGTGGCGAGTGAAACGTTGAGAAACTTGATGTTAAAACTTTATTTTTATACAACGGTTCTGAATTTTAAAAAACAACAAATTACGGCACATCTGTGTAAGAAGGCAAAGCGCGACATGTGCATAAATACATTTTTGAAGTAAGCGCTTCGATTAATGAATAATATGTCTTAATATTGTTACGTCCATTCATTATAGTTCATGTTTCTGATGGGAGCGGGCGGTAATAAGTTACATCATAACTTGTGCCCCAAACCCTTTCAACACATACATATATGTTCAAACAAACAAACTAACAAACAAATCGCCGCCAACGTTGTTACAAGCCGAGAAGGTTTCAATCCAAGCTTTTTAATGTGTCAACGTTAATAACTGAATGGTCTGATCGATCATAGAGAATGTTATCCACAGCGGAGTTTAATCATTCGTTTATTTTGACTGAGCCAATGAGTCAGCGAATGAATGGGTGAGTTTGGATTGGCGGGTGTTTGAGTGGGCGAGTGAAATAAGTTGACCGTACTTTCTTACATGTTAAAAGTCCAAACAACAAACAGGTGTATGCCGAGTGAATGAGTTAGTTTGAGTGAGTTAGTGAAAATCACAACAACAAACGTGTATACTGATTGAATTATTGAGTGAGTGAGTGAGTTTGGGTTGGTGGATGTTTGAGTGAGCGTGTGAAATACGTCGACCAGACTTTCTTACAAGTACAAATCCCCAACAACAAACAGATGTGTACCGAGTTAGTGAGGGTTGCTGGGTGTTTGAATGAGAGAGTGATTTATGTCGCCCATACTTTCTTGCATGTAAACCCCACATGGGTATATGTGTGAAGCCCATTTCTGGTGTCCCAGGCCGGGATATTGCCTAATATCGCATAAACCGGCGTAAAACCATACACACTCACTCTTTATATAAAACACACGAACAAACAGGTGTATTCCGACCACGGTTTACACGTATTATCTGATATATGAACACCATCAAACTATAGCCTATACTGTTGACTTGTCAAATGATGTGATCGGCCAGGTGGCTGTATAGCAGGGTCATATGTAGACTAGCTTAGTCTCTGAATATTTAAATTGAAAAGGAGCCCTGCTGGGAAATTCAGAACCTGAGGGAATCTAGACTTGCTTCATTTAGAGCTTCACCATTGCAGGGAGGGCTATGCAGTAGGGAAAATATGTGCTTCCGGGACTGTGAGACAGACTATAGGTCATATGTCGCTTATAATACAGCAGTGCTCATTAATTATGGCGGCACGGAAATTCTCCCATAAATGACTTCACATCTCCATATATGATTCTGGTGTGATGATCGCCCAGTTGTGTATATATGCACGCGCGCACACACACGCTGACACACAGACATACACACACGCTGACACACACACACACACACACACACACACACTGAGGTAAAGGAAACACAATTCTCTATCATCCCGATGGAAACCTGTACATTACATTAACAACGGCTGAAATACAAAATGGCTATAGTCGTGAAATAGTTTAGAGGCATTTGGGAACTGTTCGTATAGTCAGTTTGGCTCAAAATCGGACCGATGAATTGCAGTCTATCTCGAAAACTACTAAACATATTATACTCAATGAAACACTGATCATAATCAAAACATCAGACCAACTCTGTGATTCTTTCTCAGAATTTATGTCCTAAAAAAAAATATGTTGTTTAACAAACTATTATTAACAGTTATTATAATTTTGACACGTCACTATTTGTTACGAGGGGGGACAGCAAAGAGTGAAACAGCCAGGTGTGCGCGGAGCACGTGCTGACAAAGTTATTGAATCATTTACCTGTGCTGTCTCCATCCTTTCTCGCACACCTGGCTGTTCCTCCCTTTGCACCCCTCCCTCGTAACAAATAGTGACAAGTGTCAAAATTTTAATGATAGTTTCTTAAACAACTTTTTTTATTTTTAGGACACAAATTCTGCACAAAAAAAATCACAGAGTTGGTCTGATGTTTTGATTATGATCAGTGTTTCATCTAGTATATTATGTTTAATATATATTTCGAGTTAGGTTGCCATTCATCGGTCCGATTTTGAGCCAAACGGACTATAATAGAGTTTCTAAGATAAAATATACAGTAAAATGATTGCCTGAAATGTGTACATTTGTGCTTTTCCATATCTGTTGGGAACAGATGTCTCCTAACCAAGTTATTCGTTGAGAATAATACTACTCTGTGGGCAAGTGTCTCATCATCCAACAATCGCTAGCCTTGCTACAAGCTGTACTGAATATTAAGCCCATTGATGTATAGTAGTTCTATCCAATGAAGAGGGAATTATCGATAAGGGGACAGTTCCAAGGACGCCAGTTTGTTAGGGGGATATTTATATTTTTTAGAAATTATCATTTAAACTATTAATTGTGCAAATCACCAGTACAACAAATGTGAGACGGTGGCCTCCAGATAATCAAATCTAGTACAGCCAATCCTGTGATGGATATAATGAGCATCGATCAACGCAGTTGGAAATACGCGGTGACTTGCAATCAACCAAGTGATCCAGTCATTTAGTATAGCCCCTTACTACAAACAAAAGTAGTTACTGACATATATATTCTTAACTGCAAATCACTACGGGCGCACTTAATATTAATGTTTAATACAGTGACGCCTCTCTGAGAATATTGTGGGTTCTTATGAGAGAAAAGCCAATTTTCAATCTTTTCGTTTTTGTTCCAGCAAAATCACATTACAAGCTTGCCAACCAAGCATGGTTGTATTCAGAGACAATGGTAACAATGACTGTCAAATGAGTAGTGTATAAGCAATATTTCTCAGGTACAGAGAAACAATCAATGACAGTATTCTCATAAAATTAGGCATTAACACAGTTGGCCTTACTAGTAGGCTTAAATTAAGATTGCATAACAAATCGCTGTCAAAGTATATGAATAATGTTACAAAGTTATGGCAAAAATGTTCAAAGCGAAGGACACAGAAATCATGAAATGTAAGGGAGATAATAAGAAAAATAAATAAATGGTTAGTGCCTATACACCCAGGGCATATACTGTAGACACAAAGCATAATATAGATATAATCAAACCGAGATATGTATAGTGTTTTTGAGAAACATGAAGTCAAGAGACTTGTTCATAAAGATCTGACAGAGGAAGCCATTTTTATTCAAACGCAGCCCCTCTATTATTCTTGCCGGCAATGATTTTTTAAAAGAATATATCTGTTTGAAGATTGAAAAGAGACTTCAAGTATATAATTCCACACTCAACCAGAATTCTTTGACATGCTCACATTCTAGAAAAACATGCGATAAGCTTTCACTATCAGTTTTACAGAAAGAGCAAATATATCATTCACTAGTTTCATATGTTTTAGTTGCGACTTGGTTTAGACTATACGATGTAAGAATATAAATTGGAGTTCTAATAGTCTTACATCCTCTGTGCAATACCTATAATGAAGAAATATATCTTTCCAGGGTGGAAATACCACTTTAAAGTTTTCAACCCATTTGTTACACACATGTGGAAATTCGTCACAAGCAATACTGTTATCATAGAAATATCTAGACCCCTTACCAGGTTTGAGAATGTCAAGTAACTTATCACTATCCACCAAATTTGAATTATTGATACATATTTGTTCATTATTACAGTGTTTCCAACTAGAAGGAATGCAACATAGTAACTTAAGATAATCTAAAAACGTTCCGCCAATATCATAAATATTCATCAGTTAAGCAATAATCATAAAACCATTTTTGATACATATATCTTTTACAAAATAAATTCCTTTACTGTGCCAATGTTTAATCAAAAAATATTTATGTTTAAAATGATGATTGTGCCATAGTGATTGTGACAAAATGTCATTAATATTAAGGGAAATTTCTTGTTCTTTTCTTACCTAGTTTGTCAACGCCTTCAAGACACTTTGACAATAAGGGTTCTGACAGTGAATATACGTATCAACATTGGCAACCAGTGTGAATAATTCATCTATAGGAAAGTAACTTGGGTTCTTGAAATGAGGACTTTGAATGCATCTTCTTAAATGTGATAACTTCTGGGCTTGAATAAATGCATTAATATCTTTCCAATCTTATTATTGCACTGTATTGCACATATTACATGTACATGATTTTGGTTTAGTTGTTGTTAACGCCGCACTCAGCAATATTACAGCTATAAGGCGGCGGTCTGTAAACAATCTCGTCTGGACCAGACAATCCGGTGGTCAACATCATGTGTAGTCTGTCGTACAGACCCTGAAGTAAATATATCCAAGAAAGCCCACACAAGTCTAGAAAATGTGGCAAGTCTAGATTTCCTCAGCTTCTGAAAATGAAGAAAGTCTCAGGGCTCCTTTTCATTATATTATATTTTTTTTTACTATGAACTTTTTTCAGTAAAATATGTTCATTTCAGAGACTAGTTGTTAGTCTACATCATGTGCATCGATCCACGTATTTGAACATGCCAATGGTTCGTTTTCACGTTCAATACCTTTCATTGACCCTTTCTTTTTATGTCGGACTTTTTTGCGTTTTAGTTTCCATGGCTTATTTTTTATATTTTACGGGGTTTTCTTAACATGAGAAATGGTGTCTTCAGAGAACGTATATGTCAAAACACAATTCTTCCTGGAATCAAGCGTTTCCACCCTCACCCTACCCACCAACCCTTCTGGACCCGCCTATATATGGGCTAGGATTCGAAAATCGGTTTCTAACTTGGTATGGTACCCCATGTCGTCACAATCAAATGACATCACTTACCTCTATATGCCACTGAAACACACTTCGATGCCTGAAACCATTGGGGAGAGTCTACCCGTGAAGGTCTGGGTTAGAATGGACCTTCAGTAACCCATGCTTGTCGTGAGAGGCGACTAACGGGATCGTGTGGTCGTGTGGACTTGGTTGACAAATGTCATTGTATCCCAATTGCGCAGATCGTTGCTCATGCTGTTGATCACTGGATTGTCTGGTTGGTCCAGACTCGATTATTTACAGACCGCCGCCATATAGCTGGAATATTGCTGAGTGCGGCGTAAAACTAAACTCACTCACTCACTGGGGGAGAGTGAGGTTATTTCCATAATCAAAACATCGGTTATTAATTCTATTTAGATTTAGAATCGACTCGTTTTAATCATTGTATTTCAACCCGCAATCACTTATTTAGGGCTACCTTGTTATGTACAGCGTGTGTATAAATGTTGGTTTTGTCGAATAAATCGACATAAAAAAATATCCATGGGCCCTCAAATGGAGGACAGGGTTTTTTTTGTATTTTTTTCTTCTTGTGTTTTTTTTTTGTTTTCCTGTTGTTATTTTTTTTAAATTTCTTTGTCGGGGGTGGGGAGGAATACACGTATGTCTTGACATGTTTATATAAATAACCAACGGTGGGCCCCGCAGTTTTAATTGCTTCTCTATATATGATATTTCATTTAATTTCTCCTGCTGACATAAACATCGGCAAGTTCAATAGTTAATTGAAATATCTCCAAAATTGTATTTAAAAAATATATATAACAGTTAGTCAAAACAATACAAATAAATGCTTTATTATGGAGTGTGTTTGTTGCAATATATACTTCTAAATTACAAGACATTTTAAATTCTATTTTGACAGCTGTTACAATTTTGAAAAGGATATGCTATTTGTAGGTGCAGAACTTTGTGTGTTCTTACTTCACTGAGTGAAATATTTCTACACTAGCTCAAAATAAGTTCGTATTGAAAATTCCTTGGACCTTTGTTAAACTGTACGTTCTACATTCAAGTGATATTACCTATACAGGTCTCCATTACAAGAATATATGACTCATGTCATATATGGTCGTTTCCTAAAAATATCACGCGACATAGATCGGCGCGCGCAATATTATCCATACAGCAGGATCGACTCACCAAACTTTTATCACCAAAGCAGTGCCCTACCCATACATGTTCACCGCAGCGTGGAAATCATTAAGCTTGTCCTGGGCCCTGCCTTATCAACCCAGAGCCACAAATAAGGATATTGTCCATGTCGCGCCTGTCGCACTGTAACAGTCCACGTACCGCCTCCACCTGAACTACTTTTGTCGACCTACTTTTCACAAGACCTCGTGTTCGCACAGCCTCAGCTAACGTGTGTTTCGGCGTAGATGTGTTCAGCCAAAGTGTGCAGCAAGGAAATTCTGTCTCACGGTACGAAAAGTGCGGGTCGATCGATTGCTTCTTTGTAAGTAGAAAGGAAGACGGTATCGCTACACATCCACCACTCTCGCTGACGACAGTCTCAAGTTTGTCAAGCAGGCCAATCCACGTAAAACAAGATGGCGGACGCAGCGGACGAGACTTTTGAACAAGCGGGGAGCGGAGCATCGGCATCTTATCCTAAACAGTGTTCTGCCCTGAGGAAGAACGAATACGTTCTCATTAAAAATCGTCCCTGCAAGATAGTGGACTTGTCTACATCAAAGACCGGGAAACATGGCCACGCTAAGGTGCATATAGTAGGTACTGACTTGTTTACTAGTAAAAAATTTGAAGATGTCTGCCCGTCCACACACAACATGAATGTCCCGCACGTGAGCAGAATAGAATATCAGGTGATTGATATGGATAGTGATGGGTACTTGACTCTTATGGACGACAAGAATGGCACACGCGACGACATGAAGATCAGTGACAAAGATGTCGATATGAGGAAAGAGTTTGAAACTAGAATGAAGGATGAAATTCCTACTATAGCTGTTGTACTCAAGGCAATGGACGAAGAGGTTGTTATCGGTGTCAAATCAGGAAAGGAATAAGAATATTATTGCCAAGATGGACATGAACAATTCAGATCCTTTTACACGAGTTAAACGTGACACTGTCTAAAACGTAAACCGGAAGTCGGCCCTTTGGGTTACCACGTGGTCGACCGGGTGTCGGGTGATTTTTATGTGAAGCTGATTCTTTCGTCGACAATTTGTTTTGTGTTTAAGCATGTGGACTGCAATTTTGGACTGGATACAATCATTCAACTTTCGATTGATATTTATTTGTAAAGGTTTTGTGTTAAGGATGAAGATATCATGACGTTGATAAGAAAATCAATCAGAAGAATCCATTGTTCGGCGAATTTGTGACTGGTAGGCGTGTTGAACATCCGAGGACGATATCAACCAGGACTGTGAACTTTTGCTAAGTTAATAAACGTTCATGTCGTATGATCATTGTATTTAAAGAATCATGATCTTATCAACAGTTATAAAATGAGTAACAGTAACTTATTTATCCTATTGTCATAACTGAAGGTCTCTGCGTTTAAATAATGTCCTGTACTTTTTGAAATGAGCCACATGACTCAATAAATCAATGATTTGGTAAGATACTGATATCAGTTTTGTGTATCTTGAAGACGGGTTATTGGTAAAATGCCAAGTCCCGTTATTTTTATTATTAAATTGGGTGCGAATGGGTCTTGGTGTCTTATACGTGGTATATATGTCTGGCATGGTATATTTGGTGGGACAAAGTATGGGAACAGAGACTACAATCGGGCCCTACAATCATTTCCATGTCACCATTGTGCACAAGGTTACACGTATTTAATCTTCCTGTCCACAAGGATTGGTGTTGGACACTGTGCCCTAAGTACACACAACAAATATACACAGTTGTTGCTCCATGGACAGCAATATGTTTTGTACACTGGACACAATATGACTTGATTTCTTTTATTCTGATGGACAGGCAAAATCACACCCGAGGAGCACATTTGACAAGTATGTATTTGATGACAGGTGCTTACTGACTGATTTGTCTGCTGTTTCATAAGACAAATTATGGCTGTCAGGGTTAGGGGAGATCTGTTGATTGATCATATGCTCCACTCACACCTGTTTATTGAGCGTTTCAGCATGTTCAGGTTTGAACAACAGAATATGGCTGTTCTACGTTCCTTTCCTTGGGTATATTCTTCAGGGAGTTGAGGGGTGGTGGGGTAGCCTCATGATTAACGTGTTTGCTCCTCCAAGTTCGATTCTGCACATGAATACAGCATGAAGCCCGTTTCTGATGTCCCTGCCACAATATAGTTGCTCGACTATTGTTTCGGGAGTTAAATATACAGTTTATTTATTACTAATGACCGCATTACACATGTGGTCACAAGACAACCCTTACAGTAAGTTACAGTTGACTAAATACTGTATGAGCACACATCTAAAGCAAGTACTTTTCAATTTTCATGTTCCTGGAAGTTTGGATCACCACATTCATGTATTGACTCCACATCGGCACTTATCACAGGTGTTCAAATCCATGAATGACCTGTGGTTAAACAGCTGTTTCAAAGGCCCTGGTATTTCCTCCCATGTTCATCACATGACATATGACAGTTTGTTTCCCTTCCAGTGTGTAAAAGAGTTTTTGGCCTTAAGGTTCATGTTAGATGAACACACAAATAGTAATTTTTTCATATTTAATTATTTATGTAATTTTCAGTGCAGTGGTAAACTGATTTTTTATAAGTTGGACTTCAGAGTACAGTTGTTTCTGGGGGAAAATAGGAAGGCTGTTATATTTCTTTATAAAACTTGTTATACAGTTGAGTCGAGTGATGCACTAGTGCCTTTTGTTGATTTGGGAATTTAAAAAATTCTGAAAATCATTATTTTCATGACTAATTTGAAGATATCCAGTGATAATAGCCAAAGGTGATATATGCTTTGCCAAGGTCAAGGGGGATTGTTTTCTCTTGCTGACTTGTTTTTGTGCATGTTTCCACAGCAAAACCCGTAAACTGTTGAAAACGTCTTGTTTTTTTCTTGTTTTATGGGATCACCTGTTCATCATGTACACAGTTGTGATGAATTACCAATTGGCAGAAGCAGCCATTTTCAGTTGACTTAGTCATTAATATTTTCATAAAGATGTTGACTCTTGATCAGTATGTTATTTTTTTTACATAATTGTGTCAGCCAATTAATAGATACTGGATTATTGTGTGTGTCAGCTCGATTGTGAATGGGGTCAGCCAAATTTTGTGAGTTCAAAGTGTATGACTGACATTGGCGGATCCAGAGGGGGGGGGTGTGGAAATAAATTAAGACCACATTGAAATTTTATTTTGCATTTGCGGGGCTATTGGAGGGGTTTAGGGGGTTTGAACCCCTGAAAAGTTCAAAACACACACACACACACACACACCTTTCAAAATTCCTGGATCCGACCATGACTGAGTTGACTGTAACTGTGTAACCCCACAGCAGGGGTGAAAATAACCCATTGCCCGACGTCCGAGTCCAGTGTTTTTTTTCTGTCGGGCAAGCAAATTTGTATATCACACTGTACCAGTGTCCAGTTGACTTTCCAATGTTAATTATGTTGTTTATTTAAAAATCAACAAGAAACGTCCGTTATAGTAGAAAAATTATCAGGGCAAGTGATTTTACATGTGCCACTGTACCGGAGTACACTAGCAATTTTAAAGTTATTTCCACCCCTGCACATACACACAAATGCACGCCGTCATATGAGCGAAATATTCTCAAGCACTGCATTAAACCCAATTTCACCTTACCTCAACTGCTTCAGTGGTAAAGTGGATAGAATGTCGGCCTGTAGAGTTAATGGATGGTGGTTCGATTCCTGTCTGCGTCAGGCCAAAAAATGTTTAAGATGGAACTTCTTGTTTCCAAGCCTGGTTCTTATTTGATGTAGTCTGGCAAAGCCCACAGTTGTTGATGAAGCCACAATTTTGGTGCCAAGTTGATTTTATCCGAGTCAGACATATCGGAGTGGTGGTGTAGCCTAGTCGCTCGTCACCCCGAAGGCCCGGGTTTGATTCCCCACATGGGTACAATGTGTGAAGCCCATTTCTGGTGTCCCCTGCCATGATATTGCTGGAATATTGCTAAAAGCGGCCTAAAATCCAACTCACTCACTCATTAGACATATCAACTTTTGAAAACCAGATTGTGAGCCTGTTTGTGATGGTTGGTTTGTGCACTGTCTTCTTGCTCATGGGTTTTGCCAGATTGACGTAACACTCTCCCTTCAAGTCTCCCCCCAAAATGAGCTGCCATGCCATGATAAAAAGTATTTTCAAATCATAATCAACCCAACCCATCTCATACAGTCTGTCCAAAAAATATCTTGAAGATGACTATTTGTTTCTGTATTTCTCTTAACTTCTGAGGGTGCTGGGTACCCCAGTCACCAATGGTGGTTCAGAGTACAGAGTCACATCTCTTGGACATACCAGAAATCTATGATTGTGGGTCAGTGGGACAAAATAGCTCTGAATTTGATAAGTTATGAATGGCCTGTAATCAGAGATCTTGAAATTGGAGTATTGATGTGATCAGTTCTTTGGTGACCTCCCTTAAGATGAGTAGATGTCAAGTGAAATTTTGTTCAATTTCAAGAAATTGATTAATAACTGAAACATTCTGAACATTTTCCACTATGACTGAGTCTTAATGATTTACTCAATACCTGTCATGTAATCATGGTAATGGTCACATCAGATATCTCTCTGTACATGTTGAATTTTATTCCGTCATAGTTTCATTCATGAAAAATGGCTGTATGATCATATTGGGATCTCCTACTTATGACAGCACCCAGGTTAGCATCAAATTCTGTAATTGGATGGCATTGACAGCTCTGTGAAGTACAAGCCTGTGCACACAGTATCTTGAATCTTTATGGTAGCTTGATGAAATTATTTATGCATGATATATGGACTGTTCATGGCTAAGAGTTAAGGTCACAATAATTCTGGAAGCTATTGTGACTGTTACTCGGGTATCCAGCAGACTTTCTGTATGACTGCTGAACTGCATATTGCATTGTAACCTGATTTGTTAAAGTCACCATGACTCAATGCATGTTTTAGGATGTGAGGATGAAATTTGAATATAATGCAAACACTTTTGTAGATGTTGGGACCCCTCCATGGAATAGAGCATCTCCCAGGACAGTGAAACGTTTTTTGTTTCGGCCATGACCACCTCCATTGTATGAGGGGCGGTGGGGTAGCCTAGTGGTTAAAGCGTTGGCTCGTCACGCCATAGACCCGGGTTCGAATCCCCGCATGGGTACAATGTGTGAACCCCATTTCTGCTCCCCGCCGTGATGTTGCTGGAATATTGCTAAAAGCGGCGTAAAACCAAACTCAGTCAGTCAGTTGAAGGGAAGTCCTGTGTACTATGAGTATGGTGTCCATGTTAAACTGTGGCATGGTATCTCAACACTATAGAACCTATACATTCTGGACTAATGCAAGCAGCCACACACATGCACAACTACTGTATAAGTGTAATATGTTTGAGCATACTTCTACCCCATTTCGCTTTGCTTTCTCCTGAAGGGTGATGAGGTAGCCTAGTGGATGAATCATTGTCTTGTCACGCCAAAGACCTGGGTTCGATTCCCAACATGGGTACAGTGTGTGAAGCCCTTTTATGGTGTGCTATTCCTGGAATATTGCTAAAAGCGCCGTAAATGTAAACTAAATTTCTTTCTCCTGTGGCGTATATGTCAGTTTTCTGGAGTGCTGCAGTAAGCCATGCGGAGTTACGTCCCTTTGGCATGCCAGAAACCTGTGGTCGTGGGATTGCAACCCAGTTTGTCCAGATCATGTTTCTGGCTTTGTCAACACCATATCTGAGCTGAAGGGTTTAACCTAGACTAGTCCCTAAATATATTAAATTTTGATAGTAACAAATAAACCCATTTAAATTGAAAAGGAGCCTCAGTGAGTTGGGAGAACCTGGGGAAATCCACTTGCTTCATTTAGGGCTTAAAGCATTGCAGGGGAGGCGAGGCAGTAGGGAAAATAATGTGGTTCAGGGACTGTGAGTGGTGAATGTTGTATCACTTTGCACCTCCAACTTTCAAGTGACAGGCCATGTTATAACTGTAATAGTGTTTGCAGCAGCCTTTAACACAAATCACTCTCTCACCTGCTCATTGTTAGGTTGACAAGACCAGCTTTCATTTAGAAGAAATTTCAATATGCAGTATACAGACATAACAGCTGATAACTTAAACCAAGAACTTTATCATTCTGAGGCTGCTAATATATCTTTGGGTCAGAATGTGCTGGAAGTCCTTAGTGTGCGTTTTGGACTCATATTGACCTGCACAGTGTGATGGTATTGATCAGCTGGCATCCATTAGCACTGAAATTTGATATCTCTTTGTAATTGCTGAACAAATGAAACTGGTTTCAATATTCTCTGCCTATCAATGGCTACAACAAGGCATAGTGTTTGTTTTATTTACTTCAAACTGGTTGTAGGAGGAGCTCATTTCAGTGAGAAAACATCCTTCATGCAAAGGTCATGTCTGATACCTATTGATATGTTTCCACTTTACAGGCGATGTTCATATTTTGCATTTAGTGAGTTACTAACTGCGAAAAATGAAGTAAAACATATTGTAAGAAACAATAGATCGAAAACTTTTACACACTTAAAACTTCACTCAATTTCACTCAAACATTCTTGTGACAAACAAGTTTTGGTCAAAATGTTTTATCAGTGGATTGAATATATCACATGTCTGAAGCTATAGCAAATGTCAATAGACCACTCCTTCATATGCAAATACGTCATGACACATGGTTTTCAGAGTTAAGTTCACTGTCAGTGGCTAGAAAATAACACTTGTGTCATTTGATATTAAATTGTAGGGCTGGCTATGGATAGAGATGATAGATATTGATAATTGTTAACTACATATTGATCGATTATCAATAATTATTGGTGATGTAACTTTGAGAAAAAATGTCATGTATTTCAACTGAATATATGTCACATCACTCGTGAGTGGCAACATGTTTTGCACGGATTATTAACAAAACAACTTCAAGAAGATGATTTAGAATAAAGTCCTAAAATTGCATACTGTGTGAGAAAATTAAACCTTTTTTTCCATCACAAAAGTTAATATACGATATATTTGATAACACAATTTTCATAACGATAATCATAAATATTTTTTCCTATCCACGGTATTTCCTTTTATCAATCATTTTAGCCAGCCCTATTAAATTGTATATCAAAATAAGTTGATTAAAGTACTTTTTGCTTGCAGAGGTTTTCCTTATTGTGAAATATATTTCTGAGTCAATAAAATTAATATGAAATTAATGTAATGATTAGGTGATCAAGCTGACATTTGAGAACATCCTGAAATATAGGACATGCCTCAAAAACAAGGTTCTGTAAGCATGTGTGAATCTGCAACTCACACTTGGGGTCATGGGATAGGCCGGTAGTTCATGAGGAACCATAATGAAAGGGTTATATTGGTCAATCAATGAGTATTCTGGGAAGCAAATCACAGGAAGTCACGAAGGTGTTATCTGCTGTGGACGTCACACATGACATCCCCCATTGAAGTGATGCAGGTGATGTCTTCTGTGGATGTCATACAGATGATATCCCCCCATGGGTGTTATGAAGGTGTTATCTCCCATGGGTGTTATGCAGGTGATGTCTCCTGTGGATGTCATACAGATGATATCTCCCATGGGTGTCATGCAGGTCATATCGCCCATGGGTGTCATGCAGGCAATGTTTCTCAAGGAAGTGATGTAGGTGATGTCTCCCATGGATACAACTAGGGTAGTATCTCCTGTGCATGTCATTCAGGTGATATTCCCTATAGAAGTGATGCAGGTGATGTCTACCTTGGATGCCACTAGGGTGATATCTCCTGTGCATGTCATGCAGGCGATATTCCCTATAGAAGAGCAACTAGGGTGATATCTCCTGTGCATGTCATGCAGGTGATATTCCCTATAGAAGTGATGCAGGTGATGTCTACCTTGGATGCCACTAGGGTGATATCTCCTGTGCATGTCATGCAGGTGATGTTCCCTATAGAAGAGATACAGGTGATGTCTCCCATGGATGCCACTAGGGTGACATCTCTTGTGGATGTCATGCATGTGATATCACCCATGGAAGTGATGCAGGTGATGTCTTCTGTGGATGCCATGCAGGTGATATATCCTGTGGATGTCATGCAGGTGATATCCTCTGTGGATGTCATGTAGGCAATATCTCCCATGGAAGTGATGCAGGTGATGTCTCCCGTGGATGTCATGCATGTGATATCTCCTGTGCATGTCATGAAGGTGATATCTCCCCAGGAAGTGATGAAGGTGATCTCTTCTGTGGCTGTCATGCAGACGATATCTCTTGTTGACGTCATTCATGTGATATCTTCCGTGGAAGTGATGCAGGTAATGTCTTATGTGGATGTCATGCAGGTGACGTCATCTGTGGACGTCATAAAGGTGATATCGCCTGTGCAAGTCATACATGTGATATCTCCGATGGGTGTCATGCAGGCGATGTCCCCCGTGGATGTCATGCAGGTGATATCTCCCGTGGATGTCATGCAGATGATGTCTCCCATGGGTTTCATGCAGGTGATATCCCCCGTGGATGTCATGCAGGTGATAACACCTGTGCAAGTCATGCAGGCGCTTTCTCCCATGGGTGTTATGCAGGCGATGCCCCCATGTATGTCATGTAGGTGATATCTCCTGTGGATGTCATGCAGGTGACGTCATCTGTGGACGTCATGCAGGTGATATCTCCCATGGGTGTCATGCAGGTGATATCTCCCATGGGTGTCATGCAGGCGATATCTCCTTAAGAAATGATGCAGGTGATGTCTCCTGTGGCTGTCATGCAAGTGAAAACTCCTGTGGATTTTATGCAGGTGATTTCTCCCTTGGAAGTCATGTAGGCATTATCTCATGTGCATGTCATGCAGGTGATATCTCCAATGGAAATGATGCAGGTGATATCTCCCATGGGTGTCATACAGGCGATATCGCTCGTGATGTTACGCAGGTGATATCCCCCATGGAAGTGATGCATGTGATATCACCTGTACAAGCCATGCAGCTGATATCTCCTGTGGATGTCATGCAGGCGATAACCCCCGTGCAGAGATGCCAACCCTGAATCAAATGAAAGTGGAGTCATGCCTTGCTAAAAGCGATTCCCCAGCCCTGAAGGTGTGAGTTGGGGGTGAGTGTGAGAGCGTTTGACGGTAGGGGTCTGGGGGGACTTCCCCTGTGGAAATCTTTAGATTTAGCCTGGAAATATACAATCTCTGGGCATACTTAACCAGATAATTCTTAACTCAAATGAACAAATTACAAAAATTCTTTCAAACATTCTAAATTTATAAACATATTTGTATTTTCTAAAAATCGGAGTTTTTATAAACAAATCGGAGTGTTGGATGGATAATTGAAAGTTTGATAGGTGTTCGGGCAACTGGGCCCATTTACACCTTGCCCATCATAAAGGTTTGCTTCGTTTATACATGTTTACAAAGTAGTAAAGCTGCCACAAGCTTTAATGTAAGCAAGAATGACATTCTGAACATCATTGCGAGTGATATTACTTGTACACAACAATCCAGTCAAGGAGAGGTCAATATTAAGCGCTGTCAAAGATCCCACCATCGCCTTACGATGAGTTACATATTTTTGACAATGCAGTAAAAAATGAGCAACATCATCTAGCTGATTACACACTGTGCAATTTGCAGGAATATCATTATTAATAATGTTTAGATATGCACCAAGACCACAATGCCCAAGACGAAGTCTGGTTAAAAGAACCTCTTCTCTACGATTGTTTCTAGATAATTTTGCTTTAGCTATATAAGGCTCAATGCCATAAAGATGGCGTCCTTTTAAGGATGAGGTCCATCTCTGTTGCCATTTCGCTTGCGCATGGGTCTTACTGACGGTGCATAATTCTGCAGGAGAGGGCAATATTGTCTCATCCTGTTCTGAGACATCAAAATCTAATGCAGCTTTTGCCAAATGATCAGCTTTTTCATTTCCAAAGATTCCAACATGAGCTGGTATCCATGAAAACTCAACATCTAACAGGTCTTTACTTAATTCATTAAAAAGATCAAGGATAATATTGATCAAGTCTTGTCTTGCTGAGGAGGCACCTGTCTGGATTGCTTGTAAAGAACTGACAGAATCACTGAAAATGACCGCTGATACAGGTCTCAAAAAATGAATCCACCGCAAAGCTTCAATGATTGCTGCAAGTTCAGCAGAGAATACAGATAAGTGATCAGCTAATCGTAGAGATATTTCTCTTTTTATCAGTGGCTATGAAGATACCTGCACCAACACGACCGGACACTGAGCACTTAGATCCATCAGTGTAAATCTGCATTGCATTGATCCACTGTAAACTTCGGATATGTTCCTCGGCAAGAGCTTTAACAAGAGGCGCCGGATCAGATTTATTTGCTTGTACAGAACGTCAAGATAAACTGATGGAAGGTCAAGCAACCATGGTGGCTTCTTTGGCAGAACACTAACATCAGCTATGGCAACATCACGGACATTATGATGGAAAGCAGTTCTCTGAGAACGCATCCCATAAGGCCCCATACCGTCTTTCCAAGGATCTAGGAAATACTCAACACAATCTCCCAATACAGCTGAAGTAGGGTGTTTCATTCCAAAAGATTTCAATTTAAGCATGTACCGAACTTCTAACAGTTCACGTCTGAGATCTAAAGTCAGTTCACCAGATTCAACATGGAGAGCCTCAACAGGGGGTAGTTCTAAATGCTCCAAGGCATATTCGTAGGGCTTTTGACTGAACAACAGCTAGTCTTGCCTTTTGTGTAGCACATGCAGATCCATAGGCTTGACAGCCGAAATCAAGTCGTGATCTAATGAGGGCACGATACAACAGTAACAAACACGTCCTGTCTGCACCCCATTTGGTACTGGAAAGACTTCTCAGAAGGTTCAGGACTTTAGTGCATTTCTGAATCAAATAGTCTATATGAGGTTTCCAAGTAAGCCTTTTATCAAACCAGAGTCCCAAAAAACTTGACTTTATCCACAAACTCCAAAGGAGAACCGCACAAAACCAATTTTGAATTATGTGGAATCTTCTTCCGAGTAAAAATGATTGCAGACGATTTAGAAGCTGAAATCTTAAAACCCCAATGGACACACCAAGTCTGTACAAGATGAAGAGATTGTTGAATGCCGTTAAAGACAGTGTCAAAATTACTGGACCGTTTCCACAACGCTCCATCATCTGCAAACTGTGATGTTTCGACCATTTTACTGATATTCTCAAACAGGTCATTAATCATAACATTAAATAAGGTTGGGCTGATAACACTACCTTGAGGTGTTCCATTCTCTAACACATATACATCCGACAGAGAAGTTCCAATGCGAACTTGTATAGTTCGATCCCTCAAGAAATCTTTTATCCAGTCAAGCATGCGGCCACTAACTCCAAGCTTATACAGTTTTATTACTAAACCGTCCTTCCATAACATGTCATAGGCTTTCTCAATGTCCATGAAAACAGCCAGTAGATATTCAGTGCTACCTAGTGCCTTTTTTAATTTCGGTTTCAAGTCGCACTAAATGATCAGCACAAGATCTGTTTTTTCGAAAGCCTGACTGGACACCTGAAAAGAGATTGTTCTGTTCCATGAAGTAAACCAGACGGCTATTTACCATTCTACCATGACTTCAGTAAACACTGGATTGTGATTGGTTAATTAAAGTCATTCAGAGGTATATAATCACGTTATACAGGTCTCTGTTTCCCTTGCGCAATCATACATGGTTTACGGTAATGCACTATTTTTGTCTGCCCACCAACATGGCGGACACCAAACAACCTTCCGATGCATCGATAAATTACGGCGATTTTGCTGTCGGAAATTACACATGTCTTTAAAGATGGATTTAGCGATGACGGGCTCGACTCACTACTTGCGTAAATCACAGCAATAGGGGTTTATACATACAAAAGTACTTCGAAAGCATGGAAACAAATATTCAGTCGAACAAGATCAAAACATCGTCTGCTTTCCGAATAAAAATTCAGCAAAAAACAAATATGTTTACGTGGATTCTATGTTATGTCAGACTGCTAATTTCCGTGTTAAATTAATTATCAGCTTTCGTCAACGATATCGCCACTGATCTTGATCCGGTACCGGAGGATGCATTAACATCCAACGCCGAAGAAAATTTAATGCTTTCCGTCCACATAAATAAACAGTTGGGTTATCAATTCAAACAAAATGATATTTTGAAACTTGTACTGTTTCAAATTTAGCGGTAGTAAAACACAATTACAGAATCTGCAAACCGTTCTGTTTAGCCCAACATATTTTTTTTCTGAAAGTATAATATCGTTGAAAAAGTTATTTAGCTTAGTCATGATCCCTCTTATCCATTACACTGCTTGATCTAAAGTAGTCTATTAAAGTATAATTAATTACCTTACCGTGTGTTTGCCAGAGGTACACCCTCATGTCCTGATCCATCCTTTCGGAAATATCACCACAAATCTGGCTCTTTGTCAACAGACTCGCGAACATGCCAGCGAATCCGATTCAATTTGAATTCACTACACTTTGAAGCCACTAGGTCACAAAACACTTTCCAAAATGTAGATCCATTATTTTGCACATGTTGGAGGTAAGAGCAATAGGCCTAATAGCTCTAATTTGTTCATTTAAAACCTCACGTAGGATGTGGCTTGGGTAGGATCTTTACCAGGCTTTGGAATAGGTACTACAATTGCCTTTTCAAGAAATGGGAAGTTTGCTTTCAAACCAAAATGTGATTAAAAAGTAAAAGCATAGTGTCAAGGCTGATAACTGGCAGATGTTTGAACATATCATAACACAATAAATCGTCACCTGGAGAGGTATTTTTTCGTCCAGAGATGGCATTCCTTAATTCCTGCAAACTAAATAAAGAGTTGTAGTCTGCGATATGATGTGTGGGACAACGTAAGATATCTGAATACTCTGATTCAAGTGACTTTTTAATGAGCCGGAAGTCTGAATTAAAGTTATCTGTACTAGATACTTTTTGAAAGGACTTTGCCAGTGCATTACTCTTGTCAATATTTGTTGTTGCTGGTGTGTCTTTACCAATAGATGGAATAGCACGTTTAGAACAGGAACTACCAGAAAGAATTTTCACTTTTCTCCATACCTGAGAAAGAGGTGTATTTTTGTTTATGGAACTTGTGTACTTAGACCAAGACCAACGTTTAGCTTCAGTAACAGTTCGTTTGAGGAAAGCGGAAGCACGCCGAAACTCTATCAAGTCAGATGGTAAAGCTGATTTTTCGACCAGTTTTTTTGCCCTCTTCCTAGCATCATGTGCTGATTGACACGCATCCGTCCACCAACATACTGGCGGTTTAAGAGGACGTTTACCTGAACTTCTGCCTATGGTTCTAGTAGCAGCGTTAATAATGTTAGAAACAAAGCAGTTATGAAACTGTTCAAGGTCAAGCGAATTTATAGCTGGCGTGATAGTGTCAGAGCACAAAGCAGTAAATGCAGACCAGTCAGCTTTAGATAAAGTCCATCGCTGAGCTGTTTCTCTTAATTCCATTATCGGGTCAAGTTGAAAGCTGGTAAACACAGGATAATGATCACTGCCAAAAGAATCCCAAAATACACTTCCCAATCACAGTGTGGAGCTAGTTGTGGACTGACAATGGTCAAATCCAGGGCTGAAAATGAAGCAGAAGCCAAGTCATACCGGGTCATAGAGCCATCATTCAGAAGGAAAAGATTCTGTTCATCAAGGAGTGTCTCAATGGCCTTACCTCCAACATCCAACTTAACAGCTCCCCACAACGGATGATGACTATTAAAATCACCACATAACACTGTAAGATTATCTGACACATTCAAAAGAGAAATGTAATCATCGCTGGAAGCATGAGCTTTATTGTAGATATTAAAAATCGAGACCGATCTCATATCTTTCAAATGGATAGTGACTGCATTCGCTTCTATTTCGGACTGTGACAACCTAAGTTCACTAAATGATAACGAATCCTTTATGAGTATAGCACAACCACCTCTTGACCCGATCGGACGGTCTTTACGTAGACAGACATATCCTTCCCAACGGAATCGCTGATTAGGATTCAAAAACGTCTCCTGAAGACATATTACATCTGGCATGGGATCAAGATTGTTGACAAAAAACTTTAAACCCTGGACCATTAGCATTAATAGATCTAGCATTCCACTGAAGGATTAAGAGAGCCATAATAAGGATTATGACTTCCATTGTTGACCCTTAACCATGCTCGTCAGATCCTCAGATGACAACTTTAACCCTAGCAGAGAATGTGCAGCTGATGCTATCGTCTGTAGACCACCAGACTGGAAGGCACGATTCGTTCCAAGGTTGGCAACTAGGCAAATAACAAAATTGAGAAAATCAACTGGAGAGACATTGTTGAACAGAGGTGTACAAGAAGTTTCATGCAGAAGATCAGTAAGAGAGTCAGTCTGACATTCAACCTCTTGGGTGTCAGTCTGCGTACTTGCTGTCACCATGACAGGACGAGATACCACATCAGGAATGGGAACAACCGGAGACTGTGGTTGAGCAACGGGTGGTGGTTTTTGAACCATTGGAACCTTAACAACATCTGATTCCCCGCGCACCTTTCGAACAGCCTGAGAATAAGAAAGTTTCCCCTCAACTCTAACTTTCTGGATTTGGACCGCTTCTTGATATTTAAGACAACCTCTGTATGCAGCAAAGTGAGCTTCACCACAGTTTTTACATTTAAGAGAACTCTCATTGCATTCCTCATATTTGTGCTTCCCTCCACATTTAGCGCAAACATGATGAGTGCTCCTACACTTAGCAGAGACGTGGCCAAAGGACTGACATTTAAAGCAGCGCAGTGCAGGGGGGGAACATAGATCCGGATTGGAAATCTCTGGAAGAAAAGGACAACATGATCTGGTAAAGACTGACCAACAAACGTGAGCAAAACAGATTTAGTAGGGATTTTATCAGGTCCACGAGTCAGACGCACCGCAGAGTATAGTAGAGGCAAAACAGGTTTTTTTCTTCCTCAATTTCACTCATCTCAACATCAAGGTCGATACCATAAATAACTCCTCGAGATCTCATTTTAGTGACTCAGGCTCATACGGTGTAACATAATGTTCAGCAAGTTCTGTAATTTGCATAAGCTTATGGGCTGCCTCAACGGATTTAGTTGTTACACAAACATCACCCCCTGGCCATCCGCTTAACACTATCTATCTCAGTTGTAACCTTAGCCAGAGCTCTAGCCAAAGCCCGCTGGGTCATCAGTTGACAAAGGGTTGGAGAATTATCATCATCAACATCTGCCTTAATGATGACAGTGGTTGACTTCATCTGAACTGGCTCATCATAAACAAAGGTGAGATCTGACCACGCATGAGAGGTAGAAGGTGGTTGCTTGACAACACAAGCTTTCTTAGAAGAACCATCCGGTATGCGACCGATTCGCTTCCTCCCTGAAGACACCACTTTAAAGCCATCCTCACAGTCCATTCTGTTGTCAGACATTGCCGAGGAAAATCCCCAACAACTGACTGACTAACCCACGAAAAAATAATAAAAGTAAAAGTTTCAATACACTCCAACAGATGAGAAAAGCAGAACACAACCAAAAAGGAACAACCATAAACAATCAAGTATGCCTTGTTACTATTCAATTTGCTGACAAGCAAAAGACGTCCGCACTCGACGGCAGTCAAGACCGAACTCCGGAGTGTTGATTTTGTAATTGAAAATCGGAGTAACTCCTCCAAATTCGGAGTGGTTGGCATCTCTGCCCGTGGATATCATGCAGGTGATATCCCCCCGTAGATGCCATGCAGGCGATATCTCCTGTGGATGTCATGCATGCAATATCACCTGTACAAGTCATGCAGCCGATATCTCCCATGGATGTCATGCAGGTGATATCCCCGTGGATGTCATGCAGGCGATATCTCCTGTGGATGTCATGCATGCAATCACCTGTACAAGCCATGCAGGTGATATCTCCGATGGATGTCATGCAGGTGATATCCCCCCGTGGATGTCACGCAGATGTTATCCCCTCTGTCACAAAGATGTTATTTGCTATGGATGTGACGCAGGTGTTATGTCCTGTCTATCAACATGAGATCAAAATCCTAAATGAGATGGGACGAAAAATACTGTACAGTGTTTCACTGACTCGCAAGTCTGAATAGGACAGGTTGAAAAATACTTTACAGAGACTCACTGACCACCACATACATAGACACTTCCAATCAGACAGGTAGAGAGACATTGTCAGTGCAACATCCACCTGCAGCTCTTTCATGACTCCTGGCAGGATGGGTAGAAGGGTATTGTACGGTGCCTCACTCACTTGCGAGTGTCAACGCTAGATCATGACAGATAGAAAGATAATTGCCAGCAAACAAAGTCAGACAGACAGACAGACAAAGTTTAGTTCAGTCTCTCTACTTTTACATCTTATCACAAAAGGTATAGAAAAGCATAAAATTAGCACCACTCCTCTAAGGAGGTATGGGAGACTATAAAACAGTTTCATATACAAAAAAAGATAAAAAGTTTATACATATAGCGTCTGACGACGCTTCAATTCCTTGGCAGGTTTTGGCTGCAACAAAACAAATATCGCCGACGTGTAGAATGGTGGCCAGTTTATCTATATCTGGCATGTTAATAAAACCAGGAAATTAACCATTACATATATTCAGGAGGTCAGATCTGATATGAAGGACAGTGAAGAATGACGTGTGCCTCGTCTTCGACAACATATTTACAGTAGAAACAAGTACGGTTTTCACGTGGAATCTTCTCATATCTCCCGGATTCAATCCTGATAGGAGCAACGCCACAGCGAAACTTGGATAGTGCAGATCTGTAAGATTTAGGCATTTGTCTCAGTAGGTATGTTTCAGCAGTATACACTGACTTGAACTTGTGATAGAGCCTTAGCTAGCCACAAAACAGAAGTGTTATTAGGAGCCTCGCTCTGAGAGTGTGGGATCGAATCTGAGTTAGACTCAACCCCTCAAAATGTACTTGAATCTGTACTTTACTGAGAAAGTATAATCGCACATATACCATTCCCCCCAAAAAAGTAGGGGATATTGGATTAACAAGATTGATAAATGCAAATGATGAAGCCCAGGAGAAAACAGATGATGAAAAGAAATTAAGGGAAAATTTGACAATTTATTCCATTCCTTTGGAAATGTTTCATCTGTATGGATATATATTATTTTTTCTCATGCATTGGCAGTGGCTAGTGGTATGCTGGCAAAATGGAATATCCCTTACTTTGTTTGAAAGGTATATAACGTGCATGAATTCAATTTACACTTGTCAGAGGGGTACACAAAGTGTGGGTTCTACACTGCCAGTTGTTAGACTTCCATGATATGGTTAGATCACTGTGTATCGCCGGTTAGGTGCCTCGCTCTGAGAGTGTGGGATCTACCCTGCCAGTTGTTAGACTTCCATGATATGGTAAGATCACTGTGTATCGCCGGTTAGGTGCCTCGCTCTGAGAGTGTGGGATCTACCCTGCCAGTTGTTAGACTTCCATGATATGGTTAGATCACTGTGTATTGCCGGTTAGGTGCCTCGCTCTGAGAGTGTGGGATCTACCCTGCCAGTTGTTAGACTTCCATGATATGGTTAGATCACTGTGTATTGCCGGTTAGGTGCCTCGCTCTGAGAGTGTGGGGTCTACCCTGCCAGTTGTTAGACTTCCATGATATGGTTAGATCACTGTGTATTGCCGGTTAGGTGCCTCGCTCTGAGAGTGTGGGATCTACACTGCCAGTTGTTAGACTTCCATGATATGGTTTGATCACTGTGTATTGCCGGTTAGGTGTCTTGCTCTGAGAGTGTGGGATCTACCCTGCCAGTTGTTAGACTTCGATGTTATGGTTAGATCACTGTGTATTGCCGGTTAGGTGCCTCGCTCTGAGAGTGTGGGATCTACCCTGCCAGTTGTTAGACTTCCATGTTATGGTTAGATCACAGTGTATTGCCGGTTAGGTGCCTTGCTCTGAGAGTGTGGGGTCTACCCTGCCAGTTGTTAGACTTCGATGTTATGGTTAGATCAGTGTGTATTGCCGGTTAGGTGCCTCGCTCTGAGAGTGTGGGGTCTACCCTGCCAGTTGTTAGACTTCGATGTTATGGTTAGATCACTGTGTATTGCCGGTTAGGTGCCTCGCTCTGAGAGTGTGGGGTCTACCCTGCCAGTTGTTAGACTTCCATGATATGGTTAGATCACTGTGTATTGCCGGTTAGGTGCCTCACTCTGAGAGTGTGGGATCTACACTGCCAGTTGTTAGACTTCCATGTTATGGTTCGATGACTGTGTATTGCAGGTTAGGTGCCTTGCTCTGAGAGTGTGGGGTCTACCCTGCCAGTTGTTAGACTTCGATGTTATGGTTAGATCACTGTGTATTGCCGGTTAGGTGCCTCGCTCTGAGAGTGTGGGGTCTACACTGCCAGTTGTTAGACTTCCATGATATGGTTAGATCTCTGTGTATTGCCGGTTAGGTGCCTTGCTCTGAGAGTGTGGGATCTACCCTGCCAGTTGTTAGGCTTCCATGATATGGTTAGATCACTGTGTATTGCCGGTTAGGTGCCTCGCTCTGAGAGTGTGGGATCTACCCTGCCAGTTGTAAGACTTCCATGATATGGTTAGATCACTGTGTATTGCCGGTTAGGTGCCTTGCTCTGAGAGTGTGGGATCTACCCTGCCAGTTGTTAGACTTCCATGTTATGGTTAGATCACTGTGTATTGCCGGTTAGGTGCCTTGCTCTGAGAGTGTGGGGTCTACCCTGCCAGTTGTTAGACTCCATGTTATGGTTAGATCACTGTGTATTGCCGGTTAGGTGCCTTGCTCTGAGAGTGTGGGGTCTACCCTGCCAGTTGTTAGACTTCGATGTTATGGTTAGATCACTGTGTATTGCCGGTTAGGTGCCTCGCTCTGAGAGTGTGGGGTCTACACTGCCAGTTGTTAGACTTCCATGATATGGTTAGATCTCTGTGTATTGCCGGTTAGGTGCCTTGCTCTGAGAGTGTGGGATCTACCCTGCCAGTTGTTAGGCTTCCATGATATGGTTAGATCACTGTGTATTGCCGGTTAGGTGCCTCGCTCTGAGAGTGTGGGATCTACCCTGCCAGTTGTTAGACTTCCATGATATGGTTAGATCACTGTGTATTGCCGGTTAGGTGCCTTGCTCTGAGAGTGTGGGATCTACCCTGCCAGTTGTTAGACTTCCATGTTATGGTTAGATCACTGTGTATTGCCGGTTAGGTGCCTCGCTCTGGGAGTGCGGGTTCTACCCTGCCAGTTGTTAGACTTCCATGTTATGGTTAGATCACTGTGTATTGCCGGTTAGGTGCCTCGCTCTGAGAGTGTGGGTTCGAATCCTAGATGTAACTCAATCCTCAAAAAGTATTTGAATACGTCCTTTACTGTGAAAATGTAATCCCAAATATAACTTTATGAATAACATTTTGAATTCATATGTAGAAAGATATTGTACGGTGCTTCACTGACTTGCATGTTTGTCAAAATTCCCAATAGTACATGGTGATATTGTATGGTGATTCACTAACTTGAAAGTCTCTCAACACTCTCGTGACAGGTGAGGCTATTTAGGAGATAAACGTACTGTGTTTGGAAATTAGATGAATGTTAGACCGAATTGATAGTCTCTAAATTTTATTTGAAGCCGAACGCGTAGCGTGAGGTTTCAAATGATTAATTTAGAGACTATCAATTCGGTCTAACATTCATCTAATTTCCAAACACAGTATGTTTATCTCCATTCTACCATAACCGATTTAACATCGAACTTCCTCGCCCTGCGGAAGACACTGCGTAATCCGGCATGGGATGAGAGACGAATTGAACTCGTCTGATAAAGAAGTGGTAGGTTCCGTTCGTATTTTTTTAACATTGCAACATAAAAAATATTCTGTCAAAAGAAAACAAACTACTGTTTATTCAATGCAATAATGTAACACCTAAGAGCTTGGTTTTTATAATCATAACTCTACAAGACCAAACCAGCCTATTGTTTTGTGTGCCGTATTACTGTACCCCCCTGACCACAGTATAATGGAATCGTCTGACCTACTTATTTTCTTGCAAGTAGACAGTTACGCAACAGTTTGAAATGGCGGACGAGCCAGTGTTTACATTTTGTGAAAGGTTGAAATTCGACGTGACAGTGGAAAATACTTGACGGACTGTCGAACCTGAACCCTGCAGAATCGAAGAATAGATCCTTTTCTGATCGACCTATAACCTGTAACTCATCAAAGACTGTTGATTTTTATGACCGGCGGGTGTCGATCATGATTTCACGTACGTGCCTCCACCCCGGCATGCGAGGAAGAGTGACAGTACAGCTTTGTGTACATGCGACTAACTTGGGATTCCTTGGAACATTGTTCTCATCATTTGGGACTGGATTGTGGCCAAGCTTTTCAAAGTGTACGAACATAGCAGTGACAGCCTTCGGGGAAGGTGGCAGAGAACTGAATTTTCATGGTTCAGTTTTTGACATTTTGAACGATGCAACGGGACATGATGGAGTATGAGTGGCGAATTTTGTGTTTCGCCTGACCGTTATCTTGCGAATTTCCCATTCTAAACGGAAACATATATACCATTTACCAGGTAGGTAAATGTTTACGAACGTTTTGCCGCACAAATAGATAGGGATGTATTTTTACAAGGTTTTTGATTTATATGTTAGATATTGTTTGTTTATGTTTCGGGCTGTGTATTGTAATTGTTTTTGAATATTTTTATAATAGAAGGTAATAATTATGATAGTGAGGTCCCCTAATAATTGTGGAGGAGAAATCGTATAATTGAATTTTTCGAGGTTTAATAAATGTTTCATCAGCATTTCCATCACGTCTGTTGTGTTGATATTAGTCATGTTGGTGGCCAAGCTGAAGTAGTGCGGCAGTGTTATAATACGTGCGCAGTGAAGCGCCGTGAAATCAGACGCATTTTCAATCCAAATTGATACCGTCTGATTTTATGGCTTGACCAATCAAATTCGAGCATTTCACGTAGCCATGGTAGAATAAGTAATAGCGCCTTATGCGAATGCGCTTGAACGCCATATTTTTACATTATTACCCACGTGGTCAACGTATGGGTAGTTGCATATTAATCTCGACCTGAAATTCTAACGATTTGATTGGATAACCGATGACCTCTCAATTAGGTCACATTCTGACGTCACTATTTTTTCATTCATAACAAACACGTGAATTCATTCATTCTACAACTTAAATGCATTGTGGGAATGTAAACATTGCGAACGTTGCCGTGTCGCTGTTTAATTGTGAGTCGAACTGAGACATTATATCTGTCGAAAACCATAAACGCAATGTTTCCACCAGTGATGTTAGCCGAATGAAGCAACTGCAAACCAAGAAACGAGGTGCAACGGAGTAGTTTACTGTAGGAGGCTGTACGAGGCGATGACAACTGACATGCATCGTGACGTCGGTTACCATGGCAGTGACGTCATTAGTGTGACGTCATGCAAATATTGTACAACAGTACAAAACTCTTCCGCAACCTCTTTATGAAACCGGTTTCGGTTTGAAACCAAAAACATAACAAAAATACGCTATTTTGTCAATTTAAATGCATGTAAGACGTGGGTAATAAATAAAATACCACACTCGGTCTGATTACATACGAATTATACGAAACTCGTGACCTTCCTATGTTATCTGACCTCGCTTTCGCTCGGTCAGATACCATAGGAAGGACACTCGTTTCGTATAATTCGTATGTAATGAGACCGAGTGTAGTATTCTCTATATACGCTGTATTCGCATGTTTATGATGAATGAATAGACAAGGGCATTGACTGGGCACCCCCATAGTAGAAGCAGGCCTTGCAAAGTTTACTTGAACACCACCGAAAATATACGGCCACAGACGGCTATCGAAAAGAGCAACATAAAAAGGCAATAACACTCTTACCATGATAATATGAAGTGTCTTCTAAAGCGAATCAGGCACCTACTCGCCAGCACACAAAGTCTAACAAAGCCTAACCAACTCAGCCACCGAGGCTTCCATAATTTGTAACGTAAGCTGGCGATCAGGTGCCTGACTCTGGAGGTGTTGGTTCGAATCCCGGATGGGACTCAATCCAACAAAAGTACTAGAATGTGTTCTTTACTGAGAAAGTGTAATTCCAAATGTAACGTGTTACATTTGACCAATTTCTAAATGGCATTGTGTATTCAAAGGTGAACTGTTCAGCTGGTGAAAATGATCAACCCTGATAATATTGGTTGCTGAAGGCCCGCAACAGCTTATTTGCTTTTGTATATATTTCCTAGGGCTGTGCAATATTACCGGTAAACCGGTATATACCGTTACAGTATCTCGCGATACGATTATCGCGATATGGTTCAGATTCTGCAATATATTGGGTCATCCAGACTTAGCTCCGTTGAATTATCTGCCCTTGATCTGGTTCAGATTCTGCAATATATTGGGTCATCCAGACTTAGCTCCGTTGAATTATCTGCCCTTGATCTTTATGGTAACAAAATGTGCTCTAAAAGTGCCAAATATACTTTTATTTCTGTTGGTTTCATGTAACATTTTACAGGTGGAAGTATCTTGATAAGTGGCTCCAAAAGTGCCAAATATTCCACCAAAATGCTTAAAGTTTTGTGGGTTTGACTGGTTCCATATGTGACCTTTTGGAGGAATTAAGTGGCTTCAAATGGACCAATTGTTTATTTGGCCTTATTAGTAGAGCCTCTGGCTCTGAGTGACCATTTCACAATTCACATTATTTTGTTATATTCGTTTGTTTCATAATGGGACTTTGATATCAATTTATCATAAAGGCCTAAGTCTTATAAATTTTGTAGGACTGTATAATGACATTCTAGTCAAGGGTCTTAGTTATTGGAGGTCACATGAGAGTTTAAACTCAAGTAGTTCATCTAAATCATGTTTTTGTTTCATTTTGCAATAGTTCATGTTAACACATGTTTATATTGGAGTTGAATCTGAATGAATCGCTGACACACAATAACAATAATTACATACTGCATTGAAGTGCATTCTGTTGAAGCAAACAACACTGACCATGAATATCATGCCCTACTATTACCTTAACCATTATGTTCGCAAAACTTTGTTTCGACACTTCAATTAAACATTCCACATTAAGGCTCTATATCATTTTTTTTTCTTGTAAACCTATGCCATACAGCCAATCACAATGGGGACGGGGAGCCTTAAAGTATGGTGTAACAGCAACTAAGAAGATGATGTCGCACACAGAGAACTATTATGGATTTAGGATGTACACATTTGGGCACAAACCTTCCAGTCAATATATCACAATATGTGTTGCAATATCTCTTAAATTATTGCAATATATCGCAATATGAGTATTAGGGCAATATCCAGACCTAATATTTCCCCACAAAACATCACCACACATGGTGTAAAAATCATAATTTGTTAATTTGTAACGTATAGAATGTTTGGTGATCAATTTTGACAATTTATTAAGATTGAAAATACAAAATACGTGTTTAAATGTACATGTTTATTTAAATTTGAAATATTTTTGCGACATAGACAATAATCTATGGTAATAAAATATATGATATAATGAAACGGCATACAATGAGTGCAACGGCGGAAAAGTCACACACACAATACAGTCTGTTTTCTATGTCAATGCCAATCCGGCCCACTGTCTCAACTTTGATTTTATGAGTTCTTGTAATTCATTAAGGATAAGATAAGGCCTTGGACTAGCCAAAATAAAAAAACTGTTGAAAGAAGGTAGTTGTTCTAGATATTGGTGATATGTGCCATAAGAACTTGACAAAGTATTACTTTAAAATATAATGATCTTTCTGTATTCATTCCACAGCTGAAATTAGCTAGCGGCTTTCAAAATCAAAATGCGATGACAATACCTCCTAGATCCCAACAGCTGTTAAATGCTGGCTGTTGTAAGGGGAGGGGTTGAACAGAATATCCGCCATTTTCTTTTAATGACGTAACATAGGTGTGACCTTTGTGTGACCTAATCGATTGTTGAGCCCCACCCTCCTTTGGGAGTCCGGACCAGGTGTGTGTGTGTGTGTGTGTGTGTGTGTGTAATGCTTTTTTTCTGAATATATATAATTTAGATCAGAGCGCATTTTGTTAAATCAAATCACTAACCAGATTAAAATACGCTGTCACACAAGGAACAACTCTTATGTTTCGATATCTGTCGACAATAAACGATTGTAGCTGTTAAAATTCATGCGCCACCGTATATGATATGCGTGAATGGGACGCTGTATATGCACTACTGTGAGTACTACTACTAACAGCAGAAACGCTTGCTCGCTAAGCTGTAACTGAAGAGACATGTGACAGCTGTGATTGGATGAAATAGTGTAAGGTGTTATGTTTGGTTAAAAGCACCTCCATCCAGTCATTAAAACTTACCACCATTTTAAGTATTTAATGCTGTCATTTGTATCACTTATGCTTATGCGTGTACAGATATGTTCAAGTAGGTGACAGTTTGTGCGGACCTGGGAGGGTTGATGTGTTTAGCTTCTTGTGTGTGGCTTCCTGTGCTCGCAAAGTTAGCCAGTTCAAGTTGACCAGAAATTATTTTATTGTTATTTAAAGGTCAGACTGTATTACTGAATAAGAAAACAAACCTGTTCTCCTGTAAAACTTTCCAGTGCTTTTACTCAACATTTTAAAACTTTACTCTCAAATTGCAACATAAAAAAACCCATCTTATGTCCATGAATACTATATATGACACTTATTTGACATCATGTGACACATAGGTTACTCACATGTCGTTAGCCGCTCTTATTCCACAGACAGTACAATGAAATACTGGTGTAAGCTTGTTGTGACTGTATTGTGTGGGGTATGAGGAGGTTAGGACCTCCTTGTGTTGAGAATTGAACAGAGAACAGATTGGTATTATCAATAGGTTATTAAAAGGAAGATTACCAGTGACTCGATATGAAAGGCGTTTTTCCTGAGGAAAAATGATAGAAATAACTATCCAGCGGTGTTACGAAGATTAGTTCACCCCCTTTGGACGACAGACAGTATGTGGAAGAGTCTTTTGCCAGCTAAATGGCTATCGTCACATTTGTTTTGAAACCACAGTTTGTCAATGCACTTAGAGATGAGGCCATTCAAAATGCCTGGTTGTTTGATAGAGCATTGGCTTAGTACATCTGGTACACCCATCTTAGGTTTAGTTTGTCAATCCGGGGAAAGAGCATGTATGACCATCCTGGCAGTGATGTAGAAAGCTATACCAAGCCATGAAAGGTCAATTCAAACCGTGGATATCTATATATAACAGGCCACGAGAGCTATCTAGCTTCATTTAGCCGTGGACCAGTGACAGTGACACATCACCTCAAGTCGCTCCCGTTTTCATCATGAATAATCCACAATACAAAGTCTTCATACCAGATGCTGATCAATGGACCCGCTTTTACTTGCTAAGGGCTTAAGGGAAAGGAGATCCTTATCATTCTATAATGCGTGGAGGAGAAAAATCTGCCATGATGTCTGTGGATCGATATTTGGAACTGTATGACCCAGAGTGGAAGAAACAAAAAGAACCAGAAACCACAGAGCAACCTAAGATTAATTTTGTTACCCCTACTCAACAAGTGGTCGAACAGGCCAAGGCTCTTATTCAGATGCAGAAGAAAGGGGGATGTAAAGCTGGAAATTCCTCCCAGATTCCAGATAAAAGCAGCCTGTAGACATGGTTCCCTGCCATTTAGACTCGGACCACCATGCAGTCAACAACGTCTCCCGTGTGCTATCAGACTTTTTCCAGGACAGACAATATGTTGAGACATAGAAGACAGAAACATCAACAACCCTCTCCTCCTCCTTCTCCTCTTCCTCCTCCTCCTCTTCCTACTTCTCCTCTCCTCCTCCTTCACCACCACCACAAGTACCATCACCTATGATGCAACCAGTGCAACCACTTTTATCAGAAAGTATTACCCATTGGAAGACTTTAGGCTGCGACATCCATTCACCATGATCGTCTCAGGGCCCAACTCCTGTGGGAAAACGTACTTAGTGAAGCAGCTTTTAGAACGGTGAACTTTAAACCTTATCCTGAACGTATTATATGGCTCTACAAACGATGGCAGCCAATGTATTTCACCATTCAAGCCTGTGTTTATCCTTACGTTGAATTTCATCAAGGCATTCCTTCTCACCTCGAAAAGGATGCGTTTCTGGACCCCAGTGTTGTGAATGTGGTTATCCTCGACGACTTAATGTCTACCGCCAGCAAAGATACACGCATTACAGATCTTTTTACCGAAGGAAGTCATCATCGTAATCTCTCAGTGATAGCCTTGAACCAGAATTTGTGTTACAGTAAGGATCCCACACAAAGAAGAAACTGTCATTATCTTCTTCTGTTCAACAACCCTATTGACCAACAACCAGTCATGACTGTAGCGAGGCAAATGTTTCCAGGTAACACAGACCATTTCATGGAGCCATTTCAAAGGGCTACCCAGAAACCTTATAGATACTTGTTGGTTGATCTAAAACCCCAAACACCTTCCCATTAGAGACTTTGTCCCAACGCAGTCAGTTTAAAAGGAGGCCTCCAAGCTAGGACAATTCAGTCCGAGTTAGACGTTCAGAGTGAGCAGACGTGTGAAGAAAACCTCCCAACAATGCCATCTTGTGATGACTGTGGACTCGTGTTTCAAGACGTGCATGATTTGCAAAAACACAGAAGAAACTGGTGTCCTGAAAAGTCTTCAGTGGGTCAACCTGGAATACCCCAAGTGAAAAGGGAGTGGGAGGAACAGCTTATCTGCTGTGAAGAGACCACGTCCTCTTGTCAGATTGTGACTATTGTGGTCAAGTGTTTAGCAGTAACCACAACTTACAAAGACATTTACACGATAAACAATGTCCTGAAATGGAAAATGATGATGATGATGATGAGGCTGTATCGTTAAGTGATGTCACACACGGCAACAGGAAAAATAACATAGCTAATCTTGAGGAGCAAGGTAAAAGACAAATGTATTCACGTACGCGTGAGCTGAATAAAGACCTTTTGGATGTGAAACGACAGCTGTACATGAAAAGAGGGTTACACGAAGACATGATACAAGCCAAACTGAAGACATTCATCTGGAGCACGTTTAAAGAGACGTATGCCCGATTTATTACGTATCTGTATCATATGCAGTTGGGTCCAAAGACACAAGGAATACTGAAACGAGTACAAGACACGAATAATCTGTATCATGACATGTTTTCCAAACTGTACCAATATAAATCTTGGGTAGAAGACTTAATTGATGATGATCATGAAGACATGACATCTGATGTAGAGAGTGAAGGACAGGACGATGAGGAAGGGCAATAGACATTTGGGAGAACTCCTATCCTAAAGCCTACTCATTTGAAACGGAGCTAATAAACAATGAAATCTGTATATCTTTCTTGTTTCTTAATGCATTGTACCCATGAAGGTGCGGGTTAGAATGAACCTTCAGTAACCCATGCTTGTCATAAGAGGCGACTAACGGGATCGGGTGGTGAGGCTCGCTGGCATGATTGACACATCTCATCATCATATCCCAATTGGGTAGATCGATGCTCATGCTGTTGATCACTGGATTGTCTGGTCCAGACTCGATTATTTACAGACCATATAGCTGGGATATTACTGAGTACAAGATAAAACTAAACTCACTCACTCACTTAATGCATTGCTGGAGGATTGACATTAGACAACTGTTCGTTGTACAAATCTTTGTTTTACAACTGATAAATAATCCTCCCTATGTCACTGAATACATTTAACCTACAATACAATTCTCAACACCAGGAGGTCCTAACCTCTTCATACCCCACACAATACAGTCACAACAAGCTTACACCAGTATTTCATTGTACTGTCTGTGGAATAAGAGCGGCTAATGACATGTGAGTAACCTATGTGTCACATGATGTCAAATAAGTGTCATAAAAAGTATTCATGGACATAGGATGGGTTTTTTTATGTTTGCAATTTGAGAGTAAAGTTTTAAAATGTTGAGTAAAAGCACTGGAAAGTTTTACAGGAGAACAGGTTTGTTTTCTTATTCAGTAATATATATGACAATTGCTAACTCATTTCATCACTGCACAACCAAACTACTTGAGATATTCAGTGACCATATGTCCTCAACTGCTTACTATTTCCTGTCCTTAATTCCGGTCAGACACATCTCTCCCTACATAACGGAAGCTGACCACTAGTGACTATACATTCATTGTAGGCTGTGCGCAATAACGCTGAAAATTATCAACGACCATTCCATGTACACATGATTACAGTCTGACCTTTAAATTACAATAAAACAATTTCTGGTCAACTTGAACTGGCTAACTTTGCGAGCACAGGAAGCCACACACAAGAAGCTAAACACATCAACCCTCCCAGGTCCGCACAAACTGTCACCTACTTGAACATATCTGTACACGCATAAGCATAAGTGATACAAATGACAGCATTAAATACTTAAAATGGTGGTAAGTTTTAATGACTGGATGGAGGTGCTTTTAACAAACATAACACCTTACACTATTTTATCCAATCACAGCTGTCACATGTCTCTTCAGTTACGGCTTAGCGAGCAAGCGTTTCTGCTGTTAGTAGTAGTACTCACAGTAGTGCATATACAGCGTCCCATTCACGCATATCATATACGGTGGCGCATGAATTTTAACAGCTACAATCGTTTATTGTCGACAGATATCGAAACATTAAGAGTTGTTCCTTGTGTGACAGCGTATTTTAATCTGGTTAGTGATTTGATTTAACAAAATGCGCTCTGATCTAACTTTTGACCTAATAAATAGCAGCTAAATTCCCCCTCATAGTGTGATATTAATTCTACGTTGAACACGTTTGCTTAGTCTGTCCCTCTGTACCTGAACCACATTATTTTATCTGCTGCTATGCCCTCTCTGCAGTGCTAAAGCCCTAAATAAAACAAGTCTAGATTTCCTCACGTTGTGAATCTCTGGTCTCCTTAGGGCTCCATTTCAATTTAAATGGGCTTGTTTGTTACTATCAAAATTATATATATTCAGAGACTAAGCATTAGTCTAACGTTTGCTGTGTGAACACTCGACAAACTCATAAAATAATAATCACAGACCACTAAGGTGAACCTGAAGGTGTCACTCACACACACACACACACACACACACACACACACACACACACACACACACACACACACACACACACACACACACACACACACACACACACACACACACACACACACACACACACACACACACACACACCTGGTCCGGACTCCCAAAGGAGGATGGGGCTCAACAATCGATTAGGTCACACAAAGGTCACACCTATGTTACGTTATAAAAAGAAAATGGCGGATATTCTGTTCAACCCCTCCCCTTACAACAGCTTGCTGTGTGTGACTTAACCAAAGAAAAAAAGTCGTTCATTGTTTTGTCATATATTGTTTCAAAAGAACCTGAAAAGCACCTCACTACTGTCGGTCTGTTTCAGCACGTTGTTTAGGGTCTACATCCGCACGTGTATGTTTGTTCTGGTTCTGTATCTGTCCCAGCAGTGGTTCTATATCAGCACCAGGGCGCCCTGTACAAAGTTATTTTATCGCTGAGGTGATACCTTTACCTTAACATATCTCTCATCAGCAGTAAAAGTGTAATCCGGTACTTAGTGTGACACATCCCATCCTCCAAAGCATCTTGTTGATATGGAACTAGCCACAGAATGTATCATGTTACTAAACACAAACAAGGTTTACCGCATGGTCTAATGGGAGGTGACAAGCACGGATGTTCAACATGGTCAAGATATGCTCTAAGGGTGATAAGGCCGGATGTATCTGTCAAATGTTTTGGCGTGTATATACCAATTTTCTTTCCGAAAACAATGAGATCAAGAACACTTTTGAAAACATTTTTGTGACCTCATTATTTCTGAATTTTCAACACCTATATTGGATTATTAGATTAGGGTACTTGTGACAGATGATAACTTTCTGAGTGTACATTCTTCCCTCTCTCAGCTCAGTAAGACAATATAATATATAAATTGTTTCTCACATTGATCCTACGAAAACATCGTTCATATACTAACATGCTTGTATCAACAACAGGCTGCCTGAGTGCTTCCTCTGTTTGATGTACCTCAGTAATGTATATACTGGAAATAGAGTGGTACCATTGATTTATAGCATTAGATTCTTGAATACCCACAAAGTTGAAGGAGAGAATTGAAAGGAACTGCTCCGGAAAAGAGTACCATCACAATTTCAGTCGAAGTCAAACTTGTTGCCCTGGAAACGCAAAAAAAATATTTTATTCAGAAATCCCAAACTACCAAAAGGCACCAGTTGACTATCTGACCTATCTATGTTCCAAGTTTTGGTGAAGAAATATTAAACGATTTTCATGTTCTGCTCCGGAAAAGTACGAACTTTCACAGACGGACGGTAGGAGAAAACGTTACCGGTGATAGCAATGTTTCGGTGTTCTCCATGTCATGCAATTAAAAGGATCAGCCTAACAAAGAATCCATGTAAATATATAAGATCAACGTAAGAGAATAACCAGTTTGGATTATTCGACAAAACTGATTTTACTAAGCTTTAAAGGCAAACGAAGGGTTAAACTCTTTAAAGAAGACATCTTCTTCACAGACAAGTTCAAATACCACACCGGTGTATCAGTGAACTCAGAACAAGTACAGAGATTCTGAGGTAAACGAACTCACAAAGCCCATACCGATTTAAAAGTTAATATGTTTACCTCACCAAAACCTTTCTTCCTTTTGTCACAACATCGAGGCATTTGTCGTGACCGTCTTCAATCATTGAACACACGTTGCTGCCTTTATAGTGCCCCCGAAAGCAAGTCGTTATTATGTATAATACATACGACTAACATGGGATACGAGTGCATAGACGAACTGTACATCGATAATTGTGAAGCATTAAGCTAAGACGTGCACTTAAGAGGGACGGTTTTACAGTTCACTTACTTATCACACTGTCTTAGTCTGATGGTGACATCGGAGTCGACAGGTGGTGTCCGTGTGAGACAAGAGACATGATGAAGCTGAAGACACTGATCTTTATTCTGCAGTCACTTACAGGTAGGGCAGTTCTTTCAACGTGAATCAAATAGATATATACGTGTGGACTTGAGTTGTACAAAATATTTGCTAAACACGTTGCTGAGGTCTCCGATAGCCTTTAAGTGGCACATGTCAAAATAGATGTCAGTTCTGGAAAGGAGGATTTCATCACTTGCGTACCTTCTCTTTGTGAATTCCTGTCGCCTGTGATGTCTTAAACCCTCCGCGTTGCTTTCCATCTTGTACGTGACACTTTATCTGTCTAATACAAATAAATATGTTGTATTATACTTGAATAGCGCGGGAACTTCATATTTCTGGTACCTGGGGATATTTAAACCCAGAAAGTTATACGCAAAGAATTCAGTTGGAAACAAACACGTAAAGGAAAATAAAGGAATGTTATAAATTCATAAATATAAAATACATGTACATTAGTTTGCAAATCAAAACACAGTACTGCAAAGTAAATAAAATAGGGGTTATATAATACTGTGAATTTGGCTCTTCTCTCGCTCTTACTCTCTCTCTCCCTCCCCTTTCTCTCTCTCTCTCTCTCTCTCTCTCTCTCTCTCTCTCTCTCTCTCTCTCTATATATATATATATATGTACATACACACACAGAGAGTAAATGTGCACATCGCTGCTCTCAACTGAATTTATGGAGTTCTTAAGGCGTTTGTTTCAAGTCAAAACATATATCTGACTCAGTCAAACGCCCATCGTACTAAATGCATACTCACGTAAAGAATGTTTGATATTCTGTATTTTCTCTTAGTTTCAGGAGAATACTTCTATTCATACTTCACCACATCTTACGTAGGTGCAGTGGATGTTTGCAAGAGAAACGGTCTTCAGCTGGTGAACTTGAAAACCAGTGAAATCAACGTTCGAGTCTCTGCGTATATGGGAGACAAGTGAGTATAAGATATCCTTTTCGTAAGGGGTCTGTTCGTCTCAAGCGCCACATTATAATCCAATTTTGGCTTCAACCAAAACAGCGTTTGAAATTAAGGACGGTCCTTAGGCCAGAAGCCAACTGAAAACCACTCTGACCCACAGCTTTTATTTTCTGCAGGTCCTTATGGCCGACAGCTTTTTCATCCCCATTAACTAAGAGTATTATTTTTCAGAAAATATCATTGAATAATTTCTAGTTGGAATTTCTAAATTAAACTCTTGAACTCAGTTTGTTTGTTGTCACATTTTTGTTTGATGGGAATTACCTATATTGTAGCTACAATATAGAGCCTACACATTTTGATCAGGACCCACAACATTTATGGTTCTGGGTCCTTGGCACCTGCAGCTTTTCAGGGTTACACACTGAACCAATTCGTTTTCCTTTTGAGTGAAAAGAAAGCTGTGTAGTGGATACTAACGAGGAAAACGGTCTTCATTTTATACTATTCCCCCCAAAAAAGTAGAGGAACCTGAACTTTCAATTTGGATACGAAGCGTTAACAAACTTTTCAAAGACAGGCATCTTATGAATACACCACCATTTCTCTTTATCACCACCCATAAACACAACGCATTGCATGCACGTGCACAACGCAGTAGCCCCATACACGTGCATGGGGTTTCATTCTTGGTTTTCAAGAAGGTAGACCATGAATTTTGACAATCATCTTGCATCACACAGTTGTTAGTGTTTGTTTCTACCCGGGTTTTTTTGGTTTGAAAATGAAAATTATACACATGCAAATTTCGCGTCATACACCAATCATCTTTCAAGAATGATTACTGTACAAACAACTACGGTCATAAGGAAGTGCGAGTGGTGAAGTACTCTCAAAACATTCATATTTTTACTTATCCTGACTCATGATCTTTTGCTTATCTCCCTTTCCCTTGCGAATTGTAGTGGAACACTAGAATCCCTTGAAGTTCCCGAAGCGGACGTAAAAATACACTCAACCACGAGTTCCCTTTTCCCGCGCAAACAGTCATGTGACCTGCCTTACTTGTCACTCTCTCCCTTTTTGCCCAAGCGGATGGTTGGGCGAGCACTGGAGTCCCGTATACGGCATTATATCCTTTTTATTTAGGTCCTATTCTTCAAAATACGCTGTATATGGATTTGGCAATAACTACTATGCATCATATGTAAACATTTTGTACAAATTCTTTATATTTGAGTTGGTTTTTCATCGTTATGTAACCTTGTTTACATTTCATGAAATCTTGCAGTGTTTGCAGGCACAGGTTATCCTTGGCTGATCCTCACCCCAAGTGCCCCTCGTGCATAAAACCATGTTCTTCTAGCTTGCGCTGTACTTATTGTGTTGATTTATCAAATCTTCAACTTAATCAATATTTGTCTTATATCCATAGACATGCCATGGATCGGGTGAGAAAGGCATCTCAAGTCACGGTTGATAAAACTGTAGATCAGCCATCAAACCGTATGTTGCTTGCTACTGCTGATGTTCATAATACTGGTGCTATGTTTAGTGCGTTACAGGGGCCGTCTGCTGGTAGGGGGCCAAGAAGAGATCGTCTACAACGCAGTTGACTCCGTCTCAGGCTAAGAAAAAAACGTCATCTTCTTCTACAACGCAGAAGAAAGCATCTGTTACCAGCACGTGCTAGTACATCAACGCAGCAGAAATCCTTCAACGAAGAGATATTCCCTCCACACGAAATAGACGTCTTTGATGACCCCCATTACTTCTACCTGAAGTATCTATGAGATCAGTGACTCAATCGACCTCTACAACTACAAGATCGTCCAGTACAACGGTCACAGCAGGACAGCTGTTTGACGAACTACCACCTACTTCTCAACGGAGTGAAGTTGAGGCACAGAACTCATCAGTGTTCGCGAATGCTTCGTCCACACCGCAGCAGCTTCAACCTATGCAGAACTTTGACCCGGGCAAATTTATGAAACACCAACCAGATGATGGCCATGATGGAACGTAGGTTCCAGGAAGAAGCGAAGGCTAGGAAAAGCCTCTCATCTACCGACACCGTGCGCAAACCTACGGACCTGTGCGAACCTACTGACCTGCGCGAACCTACTCCTCATAGAACTACGTCTCAAGACTACGTTGGCGAACACAGTCGGAAGACTCTGTCATCTTGGAGGATAAAAGAGATGAGATGCCTACTCACAGTTCTACATCTGCGAACCCTCAACGTTCAAGAACATTGAAGGATCCATCTCCTACACCTAGCCGCTCTAGGTCGAGATCTCATATCTCTCACAGACGTTCGCGAAAGTCATTCACGAAACAGAGGTTCGCGAAGAGAAGGCTCACAGCACAGAAGTTCACCCTACGACAGACGTTCGCGAAGGGATAGCTCACCCAATAGAGTTTCGCGAAGAGAGCACTCTCAAGATAGACGTTCGCATAGGGAATCTTCAGACAGAAGTTGGCGAAAGGATGATGAAGGTTCGAGAAGGGATACATGTTCGCAGATGGATGAGTCGTTGAGACCTAGCACTAATATTCAGGAGACTTTGGATCAGCAAGCAGACTTAGTCTTCCCAGACTCAGAGGTTACAGCGTGGATTGCCAACGGGTTGAACTTGGAGTCACCTTCTAAGGATAAAGATGAAGTCTACAATTATATGATGCGTAACGACGACTTCGACTCCGTCACAATCCCTCCGATTGAACCTATATTCAAGATATCTAACCTACGCACAGCTTTCGCGAAAGCATCCAAGTACCAGAGTCAGCACTTACCATCATTAGTGTGAAGAGATTCCCCTTACATCATATTGATCCATTTACAAAGGCGCCTGAATGGGATGAAACATCAAGTTAGTCAATGACTCCCGAAAAAAGATGTATAAAGTGGAAGACAAAAAAGCTATCTCAACTTGATATTGCTACAAGGAGATCCTTCTTTGGGTTGGCCAGGTCCAGAGCCATCAATGAAGCATTGATAAATAAATTCCAGAATTCAAGTCCGGAAGAGGATAAAATGATTTACTCAGCCCTCATTACACAAAAGAAGGACCGATACTTTTTATCGGACCATCTGACATCTATATCTGCAGGTCTCACTTTACTACGCAGACAAGGGCTAATTGCATCCTGTTCATGGAATGATAGATTCACCCAACCGCTACTGAGAGCTCCATGGGAGGCGCACACTATCTTTGGAGGAAAAAAATAGAGGATGCAGCTAAGGAAGCTACGCACGACTCTAGAGAAGTTATGATGATAAAATCCATAGATACTCTGGCCAACATCATCCGTCATACTTCTCAAAAGTATAACATCAAGTCCAAATATTCCGGCATACAGAAGGCAAAGGACAAGAAGTACTCTAGCTTCAGAGGCGGCAAAGGATCTTTTCGTCACTCATTCGGAAATTACAGAGGAAACTCAGGGAGAGGCCGTGCTCCTAGAGGATCCAGAGGAGCTAGACGTTGATATCAAGGTTTGGAACTACTGGAGTCTTCCACCCCCAGCCGTTCCTGTAAAACTGACGACAGTGGGTGGACGTTTACAAAGGTACTGGAAGAATTGGGGAATACTAGAGGACGACTATGTCTCCCAAGTACTAAGAGAAGGATTCAGAGTACAACTAAAGGCCACTCCTCCGCTAACCCTCAGGCCGATGGTCTTCAACTATGCAGAGGAACAGGCAGACAAACTACAAGAAGCCATCGACTCACTACTGATGAAAGAGGTGGTAGAGATAATAGATCAGCATCATCTCACTCCAGGCTTCTATTCCCCAATTTTTCTAGTACCCAAGAAGAACTCCATGGAGAAGTTCAGACTGATTTACAACATGCGCAAGTTCAACAAAGACTACCTACTGAAACCAGAGAGGTTCAGAATGATCCACCGACCTCAATTCAAACTACTCGTCCGTCCAGCAGATTACATGGCCAGCATAGACCAACAGGATGCGTATCTTCTCATCCCTATACATCCAGAATCAAGAAAGTATCTACGATTCCTATTCAGAAGGCAGCACTTCCAATGGAACGTCCTACCGTTTGGAATATCTTCGGCTCCGTGGCTATTCACTCGAGTAACCAAGCCTACAGTCGCATATCTACATCATCGAGGTCTACGCAATGCCTTCTACTTGGACAACGGAATTCAGGTTCACCAAGATGCCAGTCAACTCAAACTATAACTGAACTTATCAAGTTGCTCACTCAACTAGGATGGTTGGTGAACCTTATGAAGTCAGAGTTGGAACCAAAACAAGATCTACAATTTCTGGGGATAAGGTTTATCACAACACAGAATCGTATTGTCGTCCCAGAAGATCGTTGGGTCAAGATGCAAGCCATGATTCCCCAGCAGTCGTCTCTCCGTTAACACTACGATCATGGCAAGTTCTACTCGGTCTACTAACCTTGGCGCAGGACTTGACTCGCACAGGACTGTTACAACTAAGACCGCTGCAACGGTTCCTGATAAAACATCTAGACAGCGTCGACCCAATCTTGCTGCCAGACAACCTCAAGACGTATCTACTGTGGTGGACGCACAGGTCGAACGTTTGAGGAGGGACCTATTTACAAGAGCCGGCCTTTGACACACATCTCTACGCAGACTCCTCGATGCAGGGATGGGGTGCGCATCTCAACAATCAAGTTGCGTCAGGAAGGTGGTCCAAAATAGAACAGCATCTTCATATCAATCTGCTGGAGATGAAAGCCGTGATCGACGCCTTACAACTATGGTCGAGCTCGCTGAACAATAGAATGCTGATGATCCACACGGACAACTCTACAGTGGCATTCTCCATAAATCGGCAAGGATCCACAAGGTCTCCAAGCCTGCTACAGCTCACATTCCAGTTGTTCCAGATCACACAGGAAGCAAACATCTGGATAAAGGCGTGTCACATGCCAAGAACGTACTTGCACACGCTCTCTCCCGACCACTGCACCCGTCACCTGTGGAATGGATGCTCCATACAGAAGCATTCTGGCTCATCATAAGGGAAATAGGATCCCCTTGCATAGACCTGTTTTCCACGAGGTTCAACAAACAACTACAGACGTTTGTCTCGCCAGTTCCAGATACTCAAGCCTGGGCAACAGATGCACTGAGCATGTCATGGGAAGGACTAAACGCCTACGTGTTTCCACCCCCAATATTACTTCCAGAAGTACTGTTCAAGATCAAACAGACTCAGGGCCTACAACTAACTTTGGTCGCGCCCTACTGGCCAGCGAGAGTATGGTTCCCAGACCTAATAGAAGATCTCGGAAGTCCAGTAATCAAGTTACCAGATTGGCCGAACCTACTCATACATCTGCACACCAAGCAAGTCCACGGGAACCCGACAGTATTCCAGCTACATGTGTGGACCGTATCAAAACAGGCTTGAAGAAAAGAGGATACTCCGCCAGGGCAGCCAAGGCAGTAACCCTCTCGTTATGCAGATCTACTCGTAACCTGTATGATGACAAATGGCTGAAGTTTGAGACTTTTGCAAGGCGGAAAGGCTTCACTGCGATGATAGCTGCTCATCCTCAAGTGGGGGGAATATCTGTGTCATCTTAGACAGACCAGACATTTGAAAGGTTTGACATTATCTACATACCTCGCCGCCATCAGTACAGTGATTACCATGAAAACAGGCATCAAGTTGACGAAAGTACCAGAATTACTTGCTCTGCTGAGATCTTTTAAACTGGAGGACCAGCAAAAGAAATTCAGAGCTCCAGCCTGGGATCTGAATGTAATTCTACGTCATCTTACGAGTGATGTCTACGAACCACTAGACCAGACTACTCTCGAGCTGCTGACACAGAAGACTCTGTTCCTGCTTGCGCTAGCCACGGCAGCTCGAATATCAGAGATACATGCGCTGGACTTTGGTCGAACCATATTCGACAGGGGGCAACATGCTGCAGTTCATGTAGGACTTAGATGGGACTTCATTGCCAAGAACCAACTACCTGGTTAGCCAGATAGACAGATCCACGTACCAGCGCTATCTACAATCCTCGGTCCACAGGATATAGAGGACTTATCCTTGTGTCAGGTCAAAGCCCTGAAGATATATCTTCAAAAGACTGAGACAAGGAGACAAAAATTCAAGCGCCTGTTCATCCCATTATCAACAGAGACATCAGCAGAGGTCTCAAGAACGACCATATGGTTCTGGATGAGAGCCGTCATATTGAGAGCCTATATTGAGAGTACAGGACGTATCTAAGGACAGCTGATGAATCCACGAAGTGGCTTGACCCTACACCAATCCGTCGGATTCTATAAGCAAAAGATCATGAGTCAGGATATATAAAAATATGTAATTTGTTAAGTAAAATTGATATTTTTATATACTATCCCAAAAAAGAAATGCATCATGAAAATAGCAATTTCATGTAGCAATGAATTAAAACGTGATTCATTTTACAAAAGGTTTTGCTCTGTTTATGAGTCCTTGGTGTTTATGTTTTGAAACTTCACAACAAAACGCACCATCCGTAAAATACCCGTATTTAACAGCATGATTTTCAATTTCGGCGTGTAGTGTCACAGAATACACAATTCACATGCAATGCACGTGAAAGTTGGGGATCAGATAGTCTCAATGATGGGTATAAAAGATTGATCGCTGTCTGTCGATTATTCACTGTATTTGGAATATTGTTGACGAACGCAAAATGCCACGTCTAAGTGAAGCCAACCGTCATATCGCCATTGGTTTGCTTGAAGCTGGCCAGTCTCAACGTGCAGTTGCCCGACGCATGAATGTTCACCAAAGCACCATTTCACGGCTCTGGGAGAGATATCGCCGGCAGAATGCGGTAGCAGATGCCCCTCGTAGTGGGCGACCTCGAGCGACTCGGGCGCAGGATCGGTACATCCGGGTACATCACCTGCGTCATCGAAAAGCTACGGCGACCAGTACCGCTCGACAAATACCTGGATTGAGGAGGCTTTCTGCACAGACCGTCAGGAACAGGTTGAGAGAGGCTGGTTTACGTGCCAGAAGACCTTATTTAGCCCTGTGCTTCGACAACAACATCGTCGACATCGAGTTCAATGGTGCACCAACGTTCAGGCCTGGAACCTACCGAATTGGCGTAGAATCTGGTTCAGTGATGAATCACGATTTCTATTAGAACGACGCGATGGAAGAATGCGGGTGTACAGACGTCGACGTGAACGTTTCGCCGACGCTTGCGTTCCCCAGGTGGACAGATTCGTCCGGGACAGTGTTATGATGTGGGGAGCGATCACCTGCCGTAGGAGAAGTGATTTGGTGATGATCCAGGGCAACCTGACAGCTCAACGGTACTGTGACGAAATCCTACGCCCACACCTCCTTCCAATCATTGATCGCCAGAGGGAGTTGTTTCAACAGGACAATGCCAGGCCCCACACAGCACGTCACACTAGAGACCTCCAGAACCACAACATCAATGTGCTCCCCTGGCCCTCAAGATCACTGGACTAAAACCCGATCGAACATCTGTGGGATGCCCTGGACAGACGGCTGCGACGCCGTAACCCTCAGCCCAAGACACTTCAGCAACTCGCACAGGCACTCCAGGCAGAGTGGGCTGCGATTGGGCAACACGAGATTCTGAGACTTATTCGTTCGATGTGACACTCAAACTGACTTTTCTCGAGTTGGTGCATTCCCAGTGTGCAATTTCGCTATATTTCATTGACTCATAAAGCCTACAAGATGTTTCAAAATAAACATAAAAATACAGTTGAAATTCCTATATGCGTTTCTTTTTGGGGAGAGTATACTTATCCTGACCCATGACGAGAAGCCCTCCCAACCTCCCCGTTGAAGACACTTTGGATTTCACAGCAGATCCAAGTGCATGGGCAGAAATTCAGGAGAGAGTGACAGGTAAGGCAGGTCACATGACTGTTTGCGCGGGAAAAGGGCAAAAAGGAGGCAACTCGTGGGTGAGTGTATTTTTACGTCCGCTTCGGGAACTTCAAGGGATTCAAGTGTTCCACTACCATTCGCAAAGGAAAAGGAGATAAGCAAAAAGATTATGAGTCAGGATAGGTATAAAAATATCAATTTTACTGAAGAATTACATTACTATCATATCAACATTGAATGACTCCGACATATCTCCCATTGTTTTCACTCGTAAATTAAAATGAATTCCCTTACATTTTTTTAAGAGTAAATGTGCGGGAACACAAGTGAAACCCACGTGCTACTCTTGCATCGGTTTGCTTTGCCAACGTTCGCTGGTCGTCCAAGATTGGCTATTATTTACTGTCTGTGTTCAAGTCTGTGTGAAGATCTGCCATAATACGCCGCGTTAGGTGAACCACGGGCGAGTCTTAACGCCCAGTTAAAATTGAAGGTGCAAGGGTTTTGTAGTCAGTTTTATGTTTACTTGCTAAAACGAATCGGCTTCATATTTTACTTGAACCGCGAAAATTGCGTTTTGAAGTTCATATTATTAAGTACAAATTCCCCCAACAGTGTGCAAATAACCTTCACATGAGTGTTTCTGATACCGGAAAGTAGATAGTTCAAACACTCAACCGTTGTTGCAAGGAGGACACCTGTCTCAACCTCGATAATGCAGGGAAATAAATGGCTGCATCAACTAGGGTTCCCGTGCCGGCTCTACACGCAGCCGATTGGGCGACGCTGCCAAGTCAAAGACCACCAAAAACTTTCCGGAGAATGTGTAGACCCCCAACACTGCAGCCTTATGCATTACCCAGAATGTCGGAAGGACTGTTTACCTTTCAGTAAAGGCGGATAGTCTCCCATTAGCAGTAAACAGGTACCAAACCTAAGGCACCAAGAACAATGGGGATTTGGACAACTTACTAATAGTACTAGGAAGACAACCGAGACACTTCGTAAGCCAAGTATGCATATGTGCTGTTTTTCCTTAATCTTGTCAACCATATTTGTGTCAGATTCATTGAAATAAAATACTTTCAGTAGTTTTATCAGACGGCACATGTCAGATTTGTTGGCTTAGATTCTTCTGAGGCTGTATACGGGCCTATTTTAAAGAATATGTTATCATTATTAAATAATATTTTGTCATAAATATACACGTTTCATTGGGAACAGAAAAGGGTGGTTCATTAATTATGTTATAGAATTTTGTGGCAAGTTTATGTCAGATGATATTTTCATGCATCATTCAGTTAACTAAATGATTTTGAACAAGGTCATGCCAAGACCTAGTGGTAATCCGAGAACTAACGCCTTCTGTCGAAGTATAGCTTCTGAGTCATTAGCATCAGTGACAAAGAATTCCAGCGCTGTCGCAAGCACAATTATTCGATTTTGGAAACGACTCCGGCAGTGTTGCGCACTTAGAGATCGTTCAAGTCCAGAGAGTCTCGCAACAGCCCAGCATCACCACATCTGAACCCTTCATCTTCGAAACTCACAGCAATGTACAGTGCGAACTTCCGTACCTGCACATACACTGTACGTTAACGTTAACCAACTGTCCAAATAAGGGCAGGGAGACCATATATTGATCTTATTTTACCCTATCTCAATCAATTTCAATGGCTGCAGTGATGCAGTAATCTCTTATGGAAGACATTGTTCAAATCCAGAGTTGAATTAACTTCCATTTTCGTCAATACATTATTTTACTTCGCATTTACAAATGCATTCATACTTCGCGTATCGCATCAACAGCCTTCTTGAAGTCTCAGAATGAGTCTCTTTTTTATCTTTTTAGAAGATTCTGATATTAAAAACCTTAGATCTTGTTGATTTATATAATTTTCAACGTTACTGATGTGCTTTCAATCAAACAAACTTCATAACAGAACCGTGGACTGCTGGAGCGGACGTGAATCTGATAAGTGAGAGTATGTCCAGACGGATCATTTCCCTATAGACCAAGGACCTTACTAAACACTTCACTAAAATGCCGGAAGAGTCTGCTTGAAGCATCACAATAAATGGTAGAACCTGGTCCACTGGTTAAGGTGTCGCTATAACTCTAGTCATAACATTTTGCAGATCCGTCAGTGTGTGGAGCGGGCTTCACTATAACCCTAGTCTGAGCAAGTTCCAGTGGGGAGACGGGCAGATACTTCACTCTGCGGATGGTCTGTCATGGCAGGGTGGACAGCCGGATCTTTCTCAAGGGATGGAATGTGCCTACATGAAGCACATCTCTGGATCCTTCATCTACAAGATGACGTCCTGCAAGACACAAATTGCTGCACTGTGTGACGGTGAACTTGTCACTGAAGGTAGGTCATGTCAGACGAGTGTCGCTGCACTGTGTGTCGGTGAAGGTAGGTCATGTCAGACGAGTGTCGCTGCACTGTGTCAGTGAACCTGTCGGTGAAGGTAGGTCATGTCAGACGAGTGTAGCTGCACTGTGTGACGGTGAAGGTAGGTCATGTCGGATCAGCGTCGCTGCACTGTGTGTCGGTGAACCTGTCGGTGAAGGTAGTTCATGTTGGACGAGTGTCACTGCACTGTGTGTCGGTGAACCTGTCAGTGAAGGTAGTTCATGTCGGACGAGTGTCGCTGCACTGTGTGTCGGTGAAGGTGAAGGTCATGTCGGACGAGCGTCCTGCTGCACTGTCAGACGAGTGTGTCGGTGAACCTGTCGTCGGTGAAGGTAGTTCATGTCGGACAAGTGTCGCTGCACTGTGTGTCGGTGAACCTGTCAGTGAAGGTAGTTCATGTTGGACGAGTGTCACTGCACTGTGTGTCGGGTGAACCTGTCAGTGAAGGTAGTTCATGTCGGACGAGTTTCGCTGCACTGTGTGTCGGTGAAGGTAGGTCATGTCGGACGAGCGTCGCTGCACTGTGTGTCGGTGAACCTGTCGGTGAAGGTAGTTCATGTCGGACAAGTGTCGATGCACTGTGTGTCGGTGAACCTGTCGGTGAAGGTAGGTCATGTCGGACGAGTGTCGCTGCACTGTGTGTCGGTGAACCCGTCAGTGAAGGAAGTTCATGTCGGACGAGCGTCGCTGCACTGTGTGTCGGTGAACCTGTCAGTGAAGGTAGGTCATGTCGGACGAGTGTCGCTGCACTGTGTGTCGGTGAAGGTAGGTCTGTCGGACGAGTGTCGCTGCACTGTAGGTCGGTGAACCAGACGAGACGTGTCGCTGCACTGTGTGTCGGTGAACCTGTCAGTGAAGGTAGTTCATGTCGGACGAGTGTCGCTGCACTGTGTGTCGGTGAACCTGTCAGTGAAGGTAGTTCATGTCAGACGAGTGTCGCTGCACTGTGTGTCGGTGAACCTGTCAGTGAAGGTAGTTCATGTTGGACGAGTGTCACTGCACTGTGTGTCGGTGAACCTGTCAGTGAAGGTAGTTAGTGAAGCGCAGGTCATGTTTCTGGACGAGCGCGCTTACACCAGTGTACGTGAAGGCAAGGCCTGCATCGTCGGACGAGCGTCGCTGCACTTGTGTCGCGGTCGGAAGTGTCGCTGCACTGTCGTCAGTGAAGGCAGGTCATGTCGGACGAGCGTCGCTGCACTGTGTGACGGTGAAGGCAGGTCATGTCGGACGAGCGTCGCTGCACTGTGTGTCAACCTGTCGGTGAAGGTAGTTCATGTCGGACAAGTGTCGATGCACTGTGTGTCGGTGAACCTGTCGGTGAAGATAGGTCATGTCAGACGAATGTTGCTGCACTGTGTGTCGGTGAAGGTAGGTCATGTCGGACGAGTGACGCTACACTGTTTTGTAGGTGAACCTGTCGATGAAGGTGGTCAGGTCATGTCTGACGAGTGACGCTGCACTGTGTGTCGGTGAACCTGTCGATGAAGGTAGGTCATGTCTGACGACGAGTGACGCTGCACTGTGTGTCGGTGAACCTGTCGATGAAAGTAGGTCATGTCGGACGAGTGTCACTGCACTGTGTGTCGGTGAAAGTAGGTCATGTCGGACGAGTGACGCTACACTGTTTGTCGGTGAACCTGTCGGTGAAGGTTGGTCATGTCGGACGAGTGACGCTGCCCTGTCTGTCGATGAACCTGTCAGTGAAGGTTGGTCATATCGGACGAGTGACGCATTGTGTCTCGGTGAAGGTAGGTCACGTCGGACGAGAGTCGCTGCACTGTGTGTCGGTGAACCTGTCAGTGAAGGTTGGTCATGTCGGACGATTGACGCTTCACTGTTTGTCGGTGAACCTGTCAGTGGAAGTTGGTCATATCGGACAAGTGACGCATTGTGTCTCGGTGAAGGTAGGTCACGTCGGACGAGTGACGCTGCACTGTGTCGGTGAAGGAAGGTCATGTCAGACGAGTGTCGCTGCACTGTGTGTCGGTGAACCTGTCAGTGAAGGTAGTTCATGTCGGACGAAGTGACGCTCCAGTTGTGGGTGAACTTGTGTTTTGACGAGTTACACTGTCATTGACAGGTATTACGTTCTTTGTGCTCATTGACGACAGACACGCTGGATGCTGTGACGACTGACGAGTGCCAGAATGATGAACTCGTCATGTGGTGATCTTGTGACGTCTGACGATTGCCAGAATGATGAACTCGTCATGTGGTGATCTTGTGACGTCTGACGATAGCCAATATGATGAACTCGCCATGTGGTGAGATTGTGACGACTGACGAGTGCCAGAATGATGAACTCGTCATGTGGCGATCTTGTGTTTTTGACGATTGCCAGAATCATGGACTCGTCCTCTGGTGAGATTGTGACGACTGACGATTGCCAGAATGATGAACTCGTCATGTGGTGATCTTGTGACGTCTGACGATTGCCAGAATGATAGACTCGTCATGTGGTGATCTTGTGACGTCTGACGATTGCCATGATGATGAACTCGTCATGTGGTGATCTTGTGGCGACGGACAAGTGTCAGAATGATGAACTCGTCATGTGGTGATCTTGTGACGTCTGACGATTGCCAGAATGATGAACTCGTCATGTGATGATCTTGTGACGTCTGACGATTGCAAATGATGATGAACTCGTCATGCGGTGATCTTGTGGCGACGGACAAGTGTCAGAATGATGAGAGCTCGCCATGTGGTGAAATTGTGACGAGTGCCAGAATGATGCACTCCTCATGTGGTGACTTTGTGGCGACGGACAAGTGCCAGAATCATGAGATCAAAATCATTTGGCACCAGAATCAGTTGTTGTGTTGATTAATGTGTGACACATCGATGGTTCACAGTTGTTGTGACCTCGTTGAACTGATTGACGAATGACACAAGACACTAAGTCCAAGATCATCAAAAATGGTTTAAGAAATGTTACAAATTATGTTTGCATCTTTCCAAATTATTGTCGTTGTACAGCATCAGTAATTATTCTTGGACATGAGAAGAGCTTTTCCAGACAGTAATCTTTCAGAAAAACATTCTATTCTAGTTTTAACTAAATTTGTTAGATTGAATCTACCAAGTTCACCATACAAACATGACATTTGGAGTACTTTTTCTGAGTGAGGTTAAAGACTTCAAAAAGCGAAGGTGAACATTGTCAATGCCAGATAAATTTTCGGTGCCCCAAATGTCGCAACAGTACAAAAGTATTGGTACGACAATACTGTCAAAAAGGCGCAGTTGCCAACCGAACGATTAAATTTCCACCCTTTACCCACAACACTGCAAGATCTTGGTTGCCTGGTTTATTTGTTTTTGTATTGGCTGACGAGGGACACAGTGAAACATATGTTTGAAATGAGAATGGTTTTAACGCGGACATATTTGTTTCTGCACAGACCTGCCCAGAGCTTGGCCATCTTTCCTGAGGTACACAAAACGGAATTCCACCGAGTCAAACCAAGGTATGTTTTTTTTAGACACTATAAATACACGCACATTCTGCTTTGGTCATTTACCACCATTTCTGTTGAAGGATTGTGTGATTTGCTTTATTGTTCCTTCACGATAGCAGGTTGAAGGACTGAGTAACGTATTTTACGTTCAGCACGAATCTGTTGCTGTTACACCTACAAACGACATCTGTTCAGTCGTGATTGGAACCAATGGTCTTTGGTTACTGTAACTGAGGGCATTCTGCGCACCACAAATACATATTACGCAAATGCTCTCTCACGTTAAATGCCGTTGGAATAATAGTTTATTTCTTATATCACGAGTAAGCTCCACAATATTGTGGGAAGCAGTTTGAAAGTTAATTCAAATACAGTTCGAGATATGGATAGTTTGACTATTGCACATCAATGTGAGATTTCCTTTGATGTAGGCATGAAACTTTTCCAGTGGCATTCTAGAAGTGTGTGAGTACCTCGTCACCGAATGAGATGTCTGGTAAGACAATCTTTCCTTTAGATTTCACGACGTCGACTCTGGTGAGTGAGGGAGTGAGTTTAGTTTTACGCCGTACTCAGCAATTTACCAGCTATATGGCGGCGGTCTGTAAATAATCGAGTAGTCTGGGCCAGACAATCCAGTGATCAACAGCATGAGCATCGATCTGCGCAATTGGGAACCGATGACATGTGTCAAACCATGTCAGCCAGCCATCCCACCCGATCCCGTTAGTCGCCTCTTACACGTCGACTCTAAATAAAAACAACAACTAAAATGACAAACAAATATAACCCCACACAAAACAACAACAACGACAAAACTCTAGTCTGTAGCAACTCTAATACTAAAGTTAAAGGTCACATGCAGCCAAAAACCATACAAAATTAAAAACACAATTATCACTAATTCATGACATATAATATACATTTCTGATTATGAAAAGACAAATAAACAAAAATTATAAAACATTATTAAACACAATCGCAAATCAAAAGTGCAATATTTTTGTAGTTGGGTTTACTTCCCCTCGAAACGAATACCAGACTGGATACCGAACACAGTCAAAGCGGGTGGGCGTGCATTTAAGTGTAACGAAGCCTTTCATTGGCTGGTTCATTTGCCGATATACCCAGGGCTCTTTGTGTGTGTTGTATAGAGATGTTGGATTTTGTAAATACATGGTCATTTTGTGTATAGCATTTTGCAATCAACAGACATCATAACATGTCATGTGTACAAGTATCACACCTGCCCGTCTGTGTAATTACATAATGTGACGATGAAAAACCCCGCAAAATCGGAGTTCAAAACGATTCAGTAAACTCATCCCAGCTTGGGTGAAAGTGGTTTCAACAGCTGTGCTGTGCTGCACTGCGCTCATGGAAGCGGGATGTCTCGGAGTAGGCTTTGATGTGAGCTATATTTCTAATGTTGTCTTGATATTTCACAGTCGCGAGCTTTTTTATATGTTATGACAGGAGAATACCGATTTAACTGTTTATATAATTTTATTTGACTATTTCACCACACGTTCTTCTTACCGAGTCACTTTTCAGTTCGATACTTAACATCAACCTCATTATTTAGCATTGTCAGAATTTTCTAACTGTTATATAGATATGACTCTGTCACAGATCAAAACTCACAAAATTGACACTTATGTGTCTGCCTTCCTGTCTGTTAATTACAATATGCAATACACAACTTGATCACTGACCACATGTAATTTGAACTTAACACATATCGGGCTATACACCATAAACAAAACGCATTGATACACCATAAAACAAAACGCACAATGTGTGTGTGTGTGTGTGTGTGTGTGTGTGTGTGTGTTATTAATGGAAAATGCTCAATTTAGCCGAGGACGGAGGAAGTCATGCATTCAAATGCATTCAAATTCATGCAATTAAATGAGTGAGCATTAGAGCATTCAGTGTAAATACTTACGTTTTCTTTGATGTATTGACCCCCGTCTTAGGAATCATGCATATTTAGTTTCAATAGCAAGTTATTTTGAACACAGAATTTTAAAATCTGTCATAAACCTAGTATTGTGAAAAAAGATTGCGACAGCTGTGTTGAAGCGAAAATTCGACCGAACACGTTAAGCTCCTTCATAACAATGCAGTTAATGGATGCGTTCACATGCAAAAGCCCGCGTCTCGGCTCACCTTTGGCCACAACACCCAGCGTCAGAAAGTTGTGATTGTCAGGGCATTGCCTATCCCACGGTCGAGATCAACAAAAATACCAATCATTTGGACAGCCATTGGGCAGCAGTTCTCTAGAACCAGTGGTTCAAAAAGATAATCCACATGACGACATCAGATTGGTCAGAAAAATCCCGGATGTTTTTCAGTTGAAAACAAATTTCCGGTTTATTTAGGGTGTAAATACCAGCAAGTCGCACTACACCCCGATTGTCGTGTTTCTACAACCGGATTTGGAAAATGGTACTTCTTTGCTATCAAGATCTGTTGAAACTTTTTGAAGCATTAACACGCAGACCGGGTATTTCACCTTCAAACAAAGATCAAACTAAAGAAGTTACATTAAAACAATGAATAGTTTCACCTTTAGGATTTTCATGGGCTTCCAGTAACTACAGCATTCTTGTGACATTACATATACCACTACTATCAAAGCATTGTTGCATACCATTTTAATAATTGTCAATATACGTTGGTTTCCTCTCTCAGGCGGTGTCTCTTGCTTTGGAGTACTTAGACACCAATGATGAGTTAATCTGTATGTGGCATTAATGTACTTTATCTTCAAACATTTGCGTCCCTCGTGTGGGTCAAAGTAATCATGACGAAGGGATCGGATTTTACAGAGAGAACACGTGTTAGGTCAATGAAATAACGGAGGAATGTCCCATTTAGCAACAAGTTGGTTTTCTAGTTGAGAGGAGTAATTGGTAGATGCAGAGTGTACGTTGAAGTCGTGAATATTATTACAAACAGAAATGTGTACAGTGAGAAGCGATGTGGGAACGTGATAGACACATGTCTTGTCTGGGAATTATAATTTGTCAGGATGCGTAATATAATAGTGCAGGTCATACCGTAGGCCAGTTTCAGGTACATGTTCCCTCACAATGTAGACCCTCTCACTAATTCGTAGAGCAAAATTGTGAAAGTTGTTTGTGATAGCAATTGTAGAGACTACTTTGGAAAATTAAAGACATTCTCATATGAGGTCTTCTGTTGAAGCACCAAATTGTGAACCTTTCAGATTTCTTGGTAGACATCAGAGCCCATTGGAGTTGTTTAAAAAGGGTCGTAGCTACCGTTATAGAAAAAGCACGGGCTTACGGCTGTTGCTGGCTTGGCCTACGGTATGACCTACACTATTATATTACGCCTCCTGACAATTATAATTCCCAGACAAGACATGTGTCTATCACGTTCCCATCAACTCCACTCCCTACTGTACATTTCTGTTTGTAGTGTTCACGACTTCAACGTACCTCTGCATCCAATTGCTCCTCTCAACTAGAAAACAACTTGTTGCTAAATGGGACATTTCTCCGTTATTCATTGGCCCCTAACACATCTGTAAAATCGATCCTTCGTCATGATTACTTTATTTTAGGACGCAAATGTTGAATAAAAGTACATTAATGCCACATGCGATTAACTCATCATTGGTGTCTAAGTACTCCAAAGCAAGAACGTCAAGGAAACCAGCGATATATTGACAATTATTAAATGTTGTCCAACAATGGCACGATAGTAGTGGTATAATAATAATGTCACAAGAATGCTGTAGTTACTGGAAGCCCATGAAAATCCTAAAAGGTGAAACTATTCGTTGTTTTTAATGTAACTTTCAGTTTGATCTTTGTTTGAAGTGAAATACCCGATGCTGCGTGTTAATGCTTCAGAAGTTTCAACAGATCTTGATAGCAAAGAAGTACCATTTTCCAAAATCCGGTTGTAGAAACACGACAATCAGGGTGTAGTGCGACTTTAGGTATTTGCCCTAAATAAACCGGAAATTTGTTTTCAACACCCAGGATTTTTGTAATCTGATGTCGTCATGTGGTTAGTCTTTTAATACACTGGTTCTAGAACTGCTGCTCCTTGGCTGTCAAATGACCCGGTATTTTCTGTTGATCTCGACGCCATTGGGATAGGCAATGCCCTGACAATCACAGCTCTCTGACGCTGGTGTTGTATTGGAGCATAAGCTTTTGCATGTGAACATCCATTAGCTGCTGTTATGGAGGAGCTTAATTCCTTCCAACGCAACTGTCGCAATCTTTTCACAATGCCCTAGGTTTATGACGAATTTTAAAATTCGTGTTCAAAATAACGCTATTGAAATAAATATGCATGATTCTAGGGCAGGGTGAATTTTGAATTTGAATGCATTTGAATGCATGACTTCCTCTCAAATCATAAATAGAAGATGGTATTTTACACACACACACACACACACACACACACACACACAAATTGTGCGTTTTGTTTATGGTGTGTGCGTTTGTTGATGGTGTATAGCCTGATAGGTGTTAAGTTCAAATTACATGTGGTCAGTGATCAAGTTATTGTATTGCATATTGAGAGTAACAGACAGGAAGGCAGACACATAAGTGTCAATAAAATTGAGTTTTGTGTAGACAGAGGCATATCTATAACGAGTTAGAAATTCTGACAATGCTAAATAATGAGGTTGATATTATCGAAGACAAAAGTGACTCGGCGAAGGCGTGTAGTGAAATAGTCAAATATAAATTATAAACAGTTAAATCGGTATTCTCCT